>NW_015385465.1:0-73338 GCF_001447935.2 Debaryomyces fabryi
ACTTTCTCAACGCCCTTACGAAGGGAAGAAACAACATTGTATGGCGCCGTTGGTGGGAATGTCGTGAGTGCAATGTCGTGAGTGTGTGTCGCGTATTCCCAACAAACGATTTTGATGGGTGTGGTACATGAGCGTGGGACGAGCGTGGGATGAGCCCAGGATGAGTTCGACAGGATCGATAAGAGATGGATTTGGCGCGCACTGGACTCGTACCGGGTAAACGATGGTGGGCCCAACGGTTGGCCGTGGGAGCCCAGTGCAATTGAAGTTGGGTTTGATAAAGAAAAAAGTACAAGGTTACCCGGAAAAGCAGTTTGTTGTCGAGCCTAGTAAAAAAAGTTTTTAGGTTATTTTTGTATATGAAGTAGGAATACAATCGATAATACTTTGTTGGACCAGTAGCTGGATAATGATTTCCAGCTAGCAATATGGTTGTGGTTCTTGATAGTCTATAGGCAGGTCCTATTTAGTAATAAACGAACATGAATATGTGCATTTGTAGTATATAGACACCAAAACGTAAGCCTTCTCATCTACCCTGATTATATTCGGTTATTTTCAGTTTAAATTGGTTTAAGAGAACACTACGACTTTGGGATATTGATACGATCGTTTCCACCCCATTTGATTGCCTTGTGCATTTGCGTGTCAAAATGGGACTATTATACGATATACATTGTAATTGAGCTAGAAGAGTAGGTAATTGTGAGTAAGAGATAGATGAAATTTTCTCTGGTATGAAAAGATATGGATGTGATGCTACTAAGAGATAGAATAGACTTGTCTGTAGAAGATGAACCGATTTTGATTGATAATTGCAAAAATTCAATATAATTGCGAACGCGACGTATAAACGTTAAACATTTTATCGCCGATATACTTCTAAAAGAGCGTAGTCCGGAGAACGGCTACAATTTTCAATGTGGGCCTGGATCCAATTCAATTACTCTACTGTAATCTCCTCCTAGAGTCGCAGACGGACTCCGTGTTCCTCAACTGGAATGTAACATGCTATATTAGCCTTCACATGACATCACTGTTATTCACCACTATAGTCATGCACAACCAGACGCATAACTGAACCACTGTATTTTCTGTAACCGATCATTCATCATGACATCCAGTTCCATAAATTAGTCACCGATGCATGGGTCCCCAATCCACGAATCACGTGATCTTATCATGTCTTATCTTAACCATTCGCTATCTATAATATAAACAAAAACGTTATTAAACACATTTTATTCTCTAAACACCACACTACACTACAATATACCAGGATACACACATACTAGCGTATATAAAAGAACGAAAGTAATACTACTCGCTTGTTTAGGACTAGAACCATAATTCTAGCAAAAGCACGTCCTAATATATTTACATCAAGAGAAAAATGCCAGAATACACGAATGATCAGGTAAAGATAAATAAAATGTACGTATAGGAAATCAATTGAGGAAATAGAGGGCAATTATTAACGTATAAAAAGCCATGCTACTCCAAGAAAAGGATATAAATTAGGTACCGCATCTGCGACATGGGAAAAGATTAAACTGGCTACTACCACAAGTAGTAGTGATAGCCTAGGCGGCAATAATGAAGAAGAAGACGAGAAGCGCAATTTTTTTGAACCAGGTGAAAATGGTGAAATGTTGATCGTATACCCAAAATCTAATCTTCTAGAGGTCTGGGATTGGGTTCCTCCGAGCCACGCGAAGGTTACCACAAAATGTAGTGGGGATACTTTGTACCTTCAGGGCCAGTACACGTTGTCAATTCCACCATCAGGCCCACCGGATTATGGATTTAAATACACCACTAGTGCCTTATTACCAGAAGAATCAAAAGAAGATGTTTCACGGACAATAGAAGCGGTTAAAATCTTGAATGGGACAGTAGAGGAGGGGCATACCATTTTAGTTTTGAGTAAAACCAAAAACTTGCCCCTTCCCTATGCGTTAGAAGTTCATTTACTTGGAAAATCAAATGAAACGTCAATTCAACAGATTTTAGAGTTGCCATACGTAATGCAGGAATCTGAGAGCGAACTTGAATTCACTATTAAAGCAAATGATAACTTTATGGTTGTTTCCAATAACGAGGGATTCTTGTATTTATTTAAGTTTGATGGAGAAGAATACCGTCCTGCTAATTTTGATTTGAATTTACTGTCAATAAGGAAAAACTCCTGTCAACCGATTATAAACCAGGATCGTTTATCGTCGAAATTAACTGATGAGGAAATATTATTGAAGACAAGTTGTTTCGATAGAAAGCCAATTTTTGACATAGTTGGTAATTGGTTAGTCTATTCACCAACAAAATTTGAATACGACCATTTAAAAGTTATCAACAATACTAATAACAAGTTGGCCAATGAATTTGAGAATGAAGATATTGATCCAATTTCATCTTTTACAGTCAAGGGAGGCAACCGGAAGCATGGATCCATTTTCACCCCTGTACGGTTACCGCCTCCAGGACCTCTTTTAAACAGAGTTATATCTACATTGTCTAACAATGCACTAGATGGATTATTTAAGTTATCAGAAGTCGGTTCTACTAGATTAAAGGCCTATTTAAACAAGGACAAGGAAAAAGTGGTTGCAAAAAATGAACAGGATATGGCTCAATCTTTAAATTCAATCAGTAAAACAATTGGCAAGGCTTTATACTCAACCGCTTCCAACACTGTAACCACGATCCAGAAAAAGACGATGGCTTTACAACCAAACAATAATCAGCTTATAAAGATAATTGATTTATCAAACGATAAAATAATAGGGATTTTCAAACCACCAGGAGGAGTTTCAAACTTATCACTTTCACCATTTGACTTGCAATTAGTTCATTCAAGCTATAGGGGTGATAACTTCTTCATGTGGGATTTGTATAAATTGCCTAATGAAATATCGTTGATTGGAAAGTTTAATAGAGGTAAAACATCAGCTATCATAAAGGAAATATTTTGGTTTATAAGCAACTACGATAGCACCAACATTATACAAGGTAATAATTTGGGGTTTGGATGTATAACAAAAGCAACTGGATCAGTACATTGGTTCAACATAAATTATTTGTCGGGCGATTTGACTAATAATTATCCTAACAATCTTACTAAAGATAATCTGGAAGATGTACCACCGAAAGGACAATTTTTGGATTCGTGGGTTTTATCATCTATTAACGCCACTAAATTTACATCATTACCTAACATTGCAAACAATATTAATAACAAGTACAAATCGGATTCGAAGTTTAACATTAATCAATTGGCAATATTAGACAATAATGATCAAATTAAACTTATTTCTCCCCTCAATGGTAATCATCTTTTCAAGTATGAATTGCCAAAGACAGAAGTGGATGAAGAAACAATATTCGAAAACAACTTAAATGCAATTGATAAATCGTCTTTTGATACACAGTCCCCTGAAGTAGACTCGATCACACCTCTATCACAAGCCGAGATCGAAACCTGTGGCCCGTATTTGAATTTGGTAAATAACAAGAATATTCAATTCTCGACCTACAACTTTGATGACGATTCACAACCTGACTATGAAAATTTCTTGAAGGAATATACCGAATTTGGAAACAATATTCCTGTTACAGAATTAAAATTTAAGAATGAAAGACAGAAGAGTTCAATCGAACCTTTATTATCCGATTTTTCAGAAGGACTAGTTATGGATCAAGAAAACTTAGACTCATCCATGAAGGATACAAGCCAAGAGTCGTTGGATTAGTGCACAGATCTCAATCGGCCCTTCAGAATACACTTTACGAAATGCAGCATACTAAATTATTTATTAAATATGGATGGCCAATATATAGAACTACTGCTCGTATTTATTTCTCAGAATTTATACCTAAATTTCATGCCGAATTGAATGTATATTATTAATTCTCTTGTGTATTATCGTACGAATGTCCAACCAAATCTCATACTTTCACCAACTTGCTACTAACGCTTACTTCTTCCACTAACCTTAAAAAAACATTCTGATAAGTTCTAAGATGGCACCACCACATACTAAAAATAATAATACAAATAACCAGCTTCTGGAAACTGGAAATTCTGTTTTCTTACTAACGTTTCTTGGTTTACCTTGTTTCTTTGTATTCTGTTTAGCCCATTTTGCATTGGCTGCCCTTTGCTTAGGTGTTTGTTGTGCCTGTAATTATTAGTATATAATTCAACATATCTTTTCTTATAGTTCCATTACGTACCATGATTAGGATGATGTTAATTCTTACAGAATATATACTTTGAATGTAACTAGATCAATGAAAAATGATACACGTATTCGTTCGCGATATTCAGGAAAATAAAGAAGGCAATAGTCAGACTCGAGCCCGAGACATTAAAATTTTTAGCACTAACCATTGACATGTGCGTACAACTATAAACATGTCTATTTTGCAACCTGAGGTCCTTAATCTTAAGAAAGAACAGTTGATTGGGGTTTACATAGGATTTATGATTAGTTTTCAAGGCTAGACTTCAACAATAAATTATGTGGTTTATTCCAGGTGACATAAATGGAAGTTTTCTTATTTATACACGCTTATACACGCGCTCAATAGCATAGAATACAATTCCTCAAGGTGGACATTGCACACTTCGGATGATAATAAATGAAATATCAAAGACGGTCCCCGAGTTAATCTATCCTGTGATAATGGATAGTGGATTTTGATCTCAAATGTAGTGTAGAATAATAATATACCGAATTATTGGTCTCCGCCTTCGAATGGACCTCGGTTCATCAGTTTTGTATAAATTCCTCGCCTACCCCAGGAACCGGAGAGCTCAGCACAAAAAATTTCATTGAAACTGTCAAATATATTGTAAATAAAGATATAACGAATATGGCTGCTTTATTTAATGAATCTCAGGAACAGGTCTTCAGCTTATTGCTGAAGAATTTGCCCCTCGACCCAATGAAATTATGTGATTCGGTTCCATTACCAAACAGTGCTAAACCAGGATTTTCACCTGTCTACAGAAACAAGTTTAGTCCAGATAGATTGATCGAAAATCCTCATCCCTCTTTGAATACTTTGAAGAAAATAATGGAATATGCGGAACATACATATGCGGATGAGCAATGTTTTGGTAAGAGAAACGAATTAGAAGATGGTTCGTTCGGACCTTTTGAATGGGAAAGTTATTCACAAGTCATTCAGAGACAACGTAACTTCGGTGCTGGTCTATTTTTCATTTTACTGAACAACCCATTCAAGACTGATTCTCCAGCCCACTTGAAAATTGATAATCATTTCACTAAAAGCAGCGATGATTCATTCGTGGTGTCGATTTTTTCACATAACAAGCCAGAATGGGTTATCGCTGATATGGCATGTGTCAATTATTCTATCACAAATACAGCTTTGTATGACAGTTTGGGACCTGAATCATCGAAGTATATCTTGGAATTAACAGAAAGTCCTATTGTTATTTGTACTAAAGATAAATTGCAACAAATAATTCAATTGAAAAAATCATATCCAAATGAATTATCCAATTTAATTAGCATTGTATCTATGGATCTGTTAGATTTGGCGCACACAAGCTCCACCGATTATCAAACACTCTTATTAGCAAAGGAATGTAATGTTAGTTTGTTCGACTTCCAGCAAGTTGAGAAACTTGGTGAAATTTATCCAGTGCATAATATTCCATCTACTCCAGAAACTATCTATACCATCTCGTTTACATCAGGTACTACCGGTGCAAATCCTAAAGGGGTTGTATTAACCAACCGTAATGCTGTCAGTGGTACTACGTTCTGTATTACAAATACCATCGAGAATAAAAAGTTGAAGACGCTTTGTTTCTTACCATTGGCACATATTTATCAGAGACAAAGTGTTTATTTTGCTCTATTCCAGGGGGTTGCAATGGGATTTCCGCAATCTTCTTCGCCCTTAACTTTATTAGATGATATTAAAACATTAAAGCCAGACGTTTTGAATTTGGTTCCAAGAGTCTACACGAAAATTGAAGCAGCAATTAAAGCACAGACTACCCACAACAACGAAAAACCAATGTTAAAAGCAATTTTCTCTAAAGCTATCAATAAAAAAATTGAATTACAAAGCCAAGAAGATGGAGATGAGGGTAGCCATATTGTGTATGACAGAGTATTATCCCTTCTTCGTAAGAAGCTCGGCTTTGATAATTTAAGTTTATTTACAACAGGCTCGGCTCCAATATCTTCTGATACTGTAAAGTTCATAAAGGCGGCATTCAACACAGGATTAGCTCAAGGTTACGGTTCTACAGAGTCATACGCTGGCATTTGTTGTTCATTAAGGTACGAAGCCAACCCTGGCTCATGTGGTGCGATTGGTGTTACAACTGAAATGAAGTTGCGGGATATTCCAGAAATGAACTATTTAGCAAGCGATGAGGGAGGACCAAGAGGTGAATTATTGATTAGAGGTCCACAAATCTTTAAAGAATATTATAAGAATGAAGAGGAGACCAAAAAATCCAAGGATGAAGAAGGCTGGTTTTACACTGGAGATATTGCTAGAATCGATGCCACTAATGGAAGGTTGTACATTATTGATAGAGTTAAGAATTTTTTCAAATTGGCTCAAGGTGAATACATCACACCTGAAAAGATTGAGAATAGTTATCTTTCGTCATTTCCATCTCTTCAGCAATTATACGTCCATGGTGATTCCCTACAAACATTCCTTCTTGCAGTTGTTGGTGTTGAACCTGAACCTATTAAGAAATGGTTGGAAACTAAATGCAACATAAAGCAAAGTGAGTTATCCTCAAATGATGCAATTGTTAAATGCATCAATAAGAAAGAAAATAAGACTACGTTCTTGCGTGAAATGAATGAGTCGATTGGAAACTCTTTACAAGGATTTGAAAAAGTTCATAATTTATACATCGATATCGAACCCTTGACCATTGAAGCCAATGTTCTTACTCCAACTTTGAAGATCAAAAGACCAATTGCTTCTAAGTATTTTAGAAGCGAGTTTGATAGACTATACGAAGAAGGTTCTTTGATTAGTAAGAACTCTTCGAAATTTTAGATTTTTATGTTATAGGGAAATAATTTATCTCTTTTTGATTTTTTTACTTATTTATCTAACAACCTCTACATTAGAATGAAAATTTCAAATGTACATTCAGTATAAATATGTAAATATACCTAAATATACTTATAAGGATTCATGATTCCATTTGGATCATAGTGATTTTTTAAATCCTTCATTAATTTAATTTCAATGTCATTCTTAGAATAGCCAATATAGTTTTTCTTTTGAAAGCCTAAGCCATGTTCAGCAGAAATAGAACCTTTTTTAGATTGGATCCACTCATATACAAATGGTTCTAAAACATTCTCGATTTCTTTAGAATATTCCCTAACTGCAACATTCAAATGTAAATTACCATCACCTATATGACCGTAGCCAATAGCTTCAACAACAGGCTTCGAATCATCATCAAAGTCAACCAAGTTGGCTTCCTTTAATTTGGCACTTGCTGCATCAACTAATCCATATAAGTCAGATAACGGTAATGAAACATCATATTTGTAGACACCACCTCCAATTGTCGAAGCCTCAGGAATAGACTCTCTCCATGACCACAAACTTTGTAATTGGGTCTCATCTTGCGCAATAATACCATCATCAACTAATCCATCTTCCATTGCTTTCTCTAAGAAACCTTCTAACTTTTCATCATCATGTTCCTTGGTTGAACCACTAGTTTCGATCAAAACATAGAATGGATATTCACCACTTTCAATTGGATGATCTGCCTTCAAATGACGTGCTGTTAAAAGCTGAGATTTACCATCCATGAACTCGAATGCTGATAAAATCTCGGATAATTCACGACGAGCACCAACAAAAACTTTCTGAACGGCTTCATATGAGGAAACTGCTAAAAATGCAACGTTGAACACTTGCGGTCTGGACGGGCATAAAATAGAGACACCCGTAATTACACCCAAGGTACCTTCAGAGCCAATAAATAATTGCTTTAAATCATAGCCAGTATTATCTTTTCTCAACGAATTCATAGAATTGTAAATAGTTCCATCAGGTAAAACTGCTTCCAATCCTAAAACACTACCATGCAAGGACCCATATTTCAACAATCTTAAACCACCTGCGTTAGTTGCAACATTACCACCAACATGGCACGAACCTTTGGCTCCTAAATCCAAGGGAAAAATATAGCCTTTCTCAGCTAAAGCATTGTCTGCGTTTTCTAAAATTAAACCAGCATCACACTTCAAAATACCACTGACTTCATCAAAGGATCTAATCTTATTCATACTAGCTAATGAAATGATAATTTCATCAAAGATAGGGTTAGATCCTCCAACTAATCCAGTATTACCACCTTGGGGCACAACTGCCAATTTTTTGTCGTTACAGTACTTGATGATTTGAGAAATTTGTTCCGTGGTCTTAGGTCTCAATACCAACTTCGATTGACCTTTATATTTTCTCATCCAATCCTCATTGTAGAATTCTATGTCTTCTTCCCCAGTAATAACACCATGTGGATCTTGTAAAACTGAATGGAAGAATTCTATGTCTGACTCTTCTAACTGCTTAAATCTTTCATCACGTTTCACCTTGTCACTGTAAGTTTCAGCTGTTAAAGGGACTGCCTTGGTAGAATAAGCACTAACTCTAATATTGAGTTTTGGTGAATTTTTGAAAAACCTAGGGACTTGTGTACGAGCTGATACGCCAGCAACTAAGCCTTTTGCACAAAGCAAACCTCTTCTGGCACCAATCATATTGTGAATTCGTGTACAACGTAAGAACAAGATATACAGATTAGATAGTAGTCATAGTCGTGAAGTGAAAAATATTAGCCAGAGTCACATGATTATATTAATATTTTATTTAAATCAATTATGTATGGTTGACGGTAGGAACTAAACTATAGAGTACCACTCTTACGTAGACTATCTAGGGATGCATTGATTATGTGTCTAAATCGCAGGGAACCTAGAGGGCTGCCACCGTACCAGCGAGTGACAATCACCAATATATTTATTAGGTTATGGTGCACTAAGACCTGTTGTAGTAATTTTGACCCGGCACCTTTTTCGCCATTATCTTTAAAACCCTGACTGATATTATGATACTTAACCTCTTTCCCAGTTTCATGGTCTGTTAGGGGTTCTTTTCGTTTTTTGGATTTGGGATGTGTTGGTGGAGGTAGTACCTGGGAAATTTGGCCAGTTCTCCATGCTATTATATGCGGATGGCTCGAACGGGAGATATTCTTGTGGTCCTGTAATAGTTGTTCCAATATAACGGGTATTTCCTGTTCGTCGGTGATTGGGACATGTCTTGCTTGAAATTTGGACTTTCTATCTGTGATTACTTCTGAGGCATACCATTCAGTGATTCGAGTTCGATATCGTACAGAAACAAAATTGAGCAAGACGGACATTCTCAGTTTGCTGCAAACAGTGTTTGCAGCAGCTCTGGTACTATGGATCATGGAATATCGTAAATCAATGCCTCTCTAGTCTTCCATTAAGTCCCATCCCAGGCTTATTGTACAATGTCGTCAAGCATTGAATGTCTCATGACGACATTGTTGCAAGTTAAAATGTTTACAAAAACCCTAGTACTATGGGGTCTAAAAACCGGACATGAACCAATATTTGAGTTCTAGCCCAATCGTGTGGCTGAAACTGTAATGTTTGAAAGGTCCGATCTGAAGGGAAACTAAGGCATAGTGAATTTTGCAACTCCCTCGTACGGGCGGGCCATTAATACCGTAGAACTGGAAAATTCACTTTGAGATCAAGAATGTTAACTATTTTCTTTCATGCTGTTATATAATTGATCCTTTGATTCCTAACTAGATCATTATTTCGGTATCTAACAGTAGCCATTCCATTCGAAATTTATATTTGGACCTAAACTGTAAACACCTTTCAGTAAAATATTTTGCAGGTTACTTACTTAGACGTGTTTTTTTTTGCACGACGAAATATCAACAAGATCGAATAAACAATATTCCTTTAATTAACCGTTGACTTACATCGATTATCATAATGTCAGGATACAGCTATTCACAGGATCCGAATGCATCGTCGTCAGCTTTGCGTAAGAGAAAAACTCTCAAGAAATCCATTAACTTTTCAGTAATGATAGTTGGAGAGAGTGGATCAGGACGTTCGACTTTAATAAATACTCTTTGTGGGGGGAATTCAATCGTGCCATGTTCCCTGACGGTTAACCAAGATCCGTTTACTAAGAAGTTAACATTGAGACATGAAAACGTCGAATTGGAAGACAATGACGGTCATAAAATTTCGTTAAATATTATTGACACTCCAAATTTCGCCAACCTGATCAACTGTGACGAAGACTTCAAATTGATTGTTGACTTTATAAGACATCAATACGATGAAGTGTTGTTGGAAGAATCTCGTGTGAGACGTAATCCTCGTTTTAAGGATGGTCGTATTCATGTTTTGATTTACATGATTAATCCAACAGGCCATGGATTATCAGAAATCGACGTCAAATTTATGTTACATGTTAATAAGCTTGTTAATATTATTCCTGTAATTGCAAAGGCTGATTCGTTGACTCCGCGTGAATTGCAATTGAATAAGCAATATATTTTGGAAGATTTGACTAACTATGGAATCAACTTTTACAGATTCAATGAATACGAATATGAAGAAGATTATATTGACGACGAAATTATCGAGTATAATAAGTACTTGAATTCGTTGATCCCATTTTCAATCATTGGTGCTAATACATATCAAGAAAACCAAGATGATGAGGGTGAAGATTTACTCAAATTAAGAGTTTTAGATCCATCCTACTTGAAACCCATTAATGTGGAAATGCCAGAATGTAATGATTTCACAATATTGAAGAACGTGTTATTAATCACTCATTTGAATGAATTTAAAGAAAGGACTCATGATTCTATATATGAAGATTATAGAACTGAAGCTTTGTCTGGTAAACAATTCCAATACGCCAACAAGGACAATGCATCAACTCATGAAAACGGTGACTCGGAGTCGTTTGCTTCTAAAGTACAATCACCAAGAACGGATTCACCATATTTGGAGAATGGACGTAATGATAATAACGAAGGATCGAATTATTTGATGAAAGAAGAACAAATCAAACTTGAAGAAGAAAGATTGAGAAAGTTTGAAGAAAGAGTTCATCAAGATTTGATTAATAAGAGAAAGGAATTATTAGAACGTGAAAATGAATTAAAAGAAATTGAAAAGAGATTACTAGCTGAGGGTTTGAAATTTAACGACGAAGGTGAAGTTGTCAAAATCGAAGAGTAGAATAGACAGTACGAAAAAAGAATTTGACTTTGGCTCCAGAGCTGGTCAAATAGAATTTATAGCAGATCAAATTTCTATTGTTTCTAATTACAGTTTATAGAAATAAGGGACAGGTTTTAAAGTTATTATAGTGTGTATATCGTAAAATATATATCCTAAATATATATATTTAAACAGCAGTTTTATACTTTTGAACGATTTCGTCGAACTTAGAGTTCTTTTCTTTCGCTTCTTCCAAAAGTTGATGTTCTTCTTGAGTTTTCGATAATTCTTTTAATAATTCTTCAACGTTTTCACCGTTATTAAGTAAATAATCCATGGTAATTTGGTTAGCAAGAAAATCGCCATCAATCTTACCTTCTAATGTTTTCATTTGAACTAATAATTCTTGTGCTTCAGGGTAATGCTTCAACTGTAAAGTCAAGACAAACAAAACATTCAAGATCTTAAATCTGCCTTGAGAATCCTCATCGAAGTCAACCGATAATAATTCATCATAAAAATAGTACGCATTATTTATATTATCGGATTCACCTTTAACAGACAACAACCATGATTCTAAAACTTGGTAAATTATACTATCTCTTGCAGAGTCTGGGAAGTTTTTAAAATTGAGCAAGATTTTGTTGGCAGCATTGAAATTGCCCTTAATTAAGTACAATTGTACCAAAATTAAAAATGACTCTAATTCATTAGGGTTCAAATTGCCAGAATCAATATAATTGGTCAATAAACTGATCGCTTGATCAATATCTTTCTTAAAGTTTACCAAGTATATAGCTGTCAAGACTGCTTGTAATTCAAACTCGGCTTGAGTGATATCTTCAAAATATGTCGAATCATCGGTTCCGAACGATTTCAAATCATTCCAGGCATTTAATAATAAAAAGAGCTGTTCGTTGTCTGGAAATGAGCTCTTTCCACTATCAATTAGACTAGATGCATCTTTCTGTAACGCAATTGTAGATCTGACTTGGTACTCTAATACTCTCAATTGTCCTTCAGGAGAAAACTGATCCAAAGTATATGATATAACTTTTTGATGTTGGTTTGTAAAAAATTGATTTCTTATGGTATATAATTCACCAGAATCGCCGAATGAATCCATCTTGTTAGGTGTGTAAGGTGTAGAAGTTCTCTTGTATACGTTTATTTGGTGAAGTTGATTCCAGCGTGTTTTTAAGACCTAATCAATTTTGTGTAATTTTCAGTATAGAATATTACAACTAACGACATAGAACTATTTATTATGGTATATACAGATATCAGACTATTTATGGCTTACGGGACTGCTGTCTAATGGCATCCCAAGCAGTTACAGGTTTTGCCTGTTCTTCTTCGTAATTGGCGTTAATACCAACTTGATCTGTAGATAAATCAGATGGTAACTCTTGATTGTTTTCAGGGGAAGAACTTGGGGTCTGGCTAGGTGCAAAGCCATTAGCAGTACGAATCTGGTCCCAATGTGACATTTCATGTTTTTCTGAATCGTCCTCACGGCCAATTCCTAATGCTTTCGTAAAATGACGATCCTTTGATGGAGGATCGTAACGAACTTCGTGCAAAGATTGCTCAGTGAACGTTCTAGGGTCTTTAACAACAAATCTTGGGTTCTCTGCTGTCTTTCTATAGTAGAGGAAAAACAAACTGGCCTGATGATAATCCATTGACTTCCAAGCTTCAAGTTGATTTTTTTTGCTTGATTCAGATTCCAAAGATTCTATTTTCTTTGAGAATTGATACTTGGCCACTTGTTGGTTCGTTATAAGCAAAGCAGTTAATCCAATTAGGAACGAAAGAAATGGCTTATGAACAAATGGCCTTATCTTAGTAGGAGTGCTTGGCACAGAAGGATGTTGAAATCTGTTTATAATTGTAGGTACGAAGAAGTTACCCATGGCCGAACCATACCCAATGAATGCAGTTTTATACATAATTGACTGTAAATCATTAGCCACTTCACCTCTGTCTTCGGGGTTCAATTTTTTGTCGGCTTCATAAAACCTAATACTGGCATCGAATTGTTGTGGAGTTAATTTATTTAATAATGGATTATCATGTTGATTTGTTGGTACTTTGACTGTACCATTGCTTTGAGAGTTATCGTCTGCCATCCTAGTTTGTATACGAATGTGTAGAATAATGATAGTTAAAAGATAACTCAAACCTCCTCTTCTCAGAAATGTCTATTCGCACGAGAAAACGAAGCAATTTTAACCAGAATGAAAATGAACGAAATGTAATTTAAATGATAGTGTATATATAGGAAATTTTATATAGTATAAATGTTAAAACAATGTATGAACATGCTGTATTTAAATTAATTTATTGTCTCTTCTCATTTCTGCTCTTAATTTGATTAATTGTTGTACAACATCATCGAACTTAACCATGTCATTCTTACCTTGTTCTTCTTGAATATCTCTATTTCTAACATTGACACCTTGTTGTTCTTGTTCTTGTTCACCAACGATGAAAATGAAGTTATATTTATAGACTTGACCGGTTCTAATTTTCTTTTGTAAAGTATTACCTGAGACATCCACATCTGCGTAGAAGCCGTATTCCTTATTTAATTTATTTTGAAGCGATTGTGCGTATTCAAAGTATTTGACACCAACTGGGACAACAAGAATTTGTCTTGGTGATAACCAGAATGGCCACTTACCCTTGAAATGCTCGGTTAAGATAGCTGTCATTCTTTCGACAGAACCTAAGATAGCTCTGTGGATCATAACTGGTCTACCAATTGTGTTTGACTTGTCATTAGTTTCAGCCTTAAATTCTAATTCGAAACGACTTGGTAATTGGAAATCCAATTGGATGGTTGCACATTGGAACCATCTCTTTAATGCATCACTGATCATGATATCAATCTTTGGACCATAGAAAGCACCATCACCTGGGTTCAATTCCCATTTGCCCTTACCCAAGAAAGTGTTCAAGGCATTTTCTAACTTAGCTTCAGCACTGTTCCAGGTTTCGATATCACCGACATATTTTTCTGGTCTAGTAGACAACTCCATCTTGAATTCGAAGCCAAAAATACCATATACCTTTTGCAAGAAATCAAATACACCTCCGATTTCAGATTCGATTTGATCTTGAGTACAGAAAATGTGGGAATCATCTTGTTGGAAACGACGAACTCTGGTCAAACCAGATAAAGCACCGGAAAATTCATTTCTGTGGATAACACCGAAATCAGCAACACGCCAAGGTAACTCACGGTATGATCTTTCACGAGACTTGAAGATTAAACAATGACCAGGACAGTTCATTGGTTTCAAACCAAATGTTTCCTTTTCAACATCAAAAGAGAACATATTTTCTTTGTAGTTACCCCAATGTCCAGAAGTTTCCCATAATTTTGAGTTGTACATGTTAGGAGTAATAACTTCTTCGTATCCTCTTTGTCTATATTCCTTTCTCATCAATTCGGTCAAGGTGTTGTAAATTCTGGTACCATGTGGCAACCAGAAAGCAGAACCTGGAGACAATTCATTGAAAAAGAATAATTCTTGCTCTTTACCAATCTTTCTATGGTCTCTTTCAGAGGCTTCCTTCAAGAATTTTAAGTGTTCATCCATTAATTTCTTATCTGGGAATGAAATACCGTAAACTCTTTGCAAAGAGTCATTAGCGGAATCACCTAAGAAATACGAAGAGGAGTTCTTTAAAACTTTGAAAGCCTTGATTCTACCGGTATGAGGAATGTGAGGACCAACACACAAATCGATTAATGGACCACATCTGTAAACAGTGGTAGAAGTACCATCTGGAATCTTGTCACTGATGAATTGAACTTTATACTTATTGTAGCTGAACATCTTCAACAAATCTTCCTTGGTCATTTCCAATCTAACGAACTTTTGCTTTTCTTTGATAGCCTTGGTAGAAACCTTTTCTAAGTTACCGAAATCTGCTTGGGAAACTGCACCTTCACCGTTGTTGATAGACATATCGTAAAAGAAACCGTCATCAGTTGGAGGACCGTGAGATAAATGACAACCATAATGACATTCACAGGATTCACCCAAAACGTGCGCAGAAGAGTGCCAGAAAACAGCCTTACCTTCTGGATGTTCAAAATCTAAGAAATCCAACTTGACGTCACCTTCTAAAGGTCTTTCCAAATCCCATAATTGTTCACCGTTAACCTTGGAAATAACTTGTCTTTCAGCAAAAGACTTACCGATCAGGGTAGCGATATCCATTGGAGAGGTTTCATAAGAGGTACCTTCTTTGACACTGCCATCTTTCAAGGTGATTTGAATTGGCTTACGTTCCTTGCTAGCAATTTCAGCATCATATTTGGCCTTCAATTCATCGAAAAGCTGAATACGTGAGTCAATGAAAGCTGGTTGTGGTTCCAAGTACAAAGATCCTGGACCTTTACCGCCAGCTTCTGCGGCCTTTCTTTCTTTTCTGGAAGGCTTTTGTTGAGGTTTTTTAGGTTCCTCTTCCTTAACAGACAAGTCTTCGACTTTTCTTTCAACTGCGTCAACAGCAGACATCTTTTAAATCAAGTTATATTTAAATGTAGTTAGCGTTAAACTAGCCCAATTTTTTTACTTTTCTGATTACTCACGAAAAAATTCACAAACTTAGTGACAGGTTCTACGCTTTATATACTGACAGTTACGCTCGTTTATTTATATATGGGAAGAAGAAGAAGTCTTGATTGAAGGAACATCTGTGATGCCATCTCCTCCATTGACGACTCATGACGAACATAATGAGGAGGAACAATCGATAATGAGTCAAATTGATGAGTTGAAGAAATTATTCATCAGTCACCAGCAGATCATAAGTGAGAAGTCTTCTAATCTTGAATCAATAACTGAACGATTAAACGATGTCCGAGAAGGAAGCGAGTTTGATGGAACAATTGAAGACATAAGAAACGAGTTAAACGGTTTGCTTAGTACTTTTCAAGGAAAGCTTGCAAATGCATCTACAGAACAGAGACAAACAGAGGAACGAGAGAACAGTTTAGGTGAGATTTCGAAGTCATTGACAGGAATGGAGAATGAACATAGAACCGAAACTCCATATGAAACCATATCTCAATTACAAGGTTACTTGCATTCAAATGGCCATAATTTGGGGATATTGAGTCATTGCTTCAATGATGTTTTGGAGTCGACCAACGGGTTGATGTCGGGCATACCCATGAATAAGACCAATACCACACACATAAACGAACTAGTCTCTCTGATAGAAGGCTGCATAGGGTCATTTGCTTTATAGGGTCAATTTTCACAATAAATAAAAAAATACACTATTTCGGCGTAAATGTCACTAATGTTTTATTATTTTATATATACATGAACTAAAAGTAGAAAACAATGCTTCTCTAAAAGGTTTTTGGAGCTAATGACACGATTTTATTGTATTGTAAGTCTCTTAATTCTTTGGCAACAACGGAAGATACTCTGGTTCCTAATGGGTCCCCGTTCTTGTTAATCAAAACGCAGGCATTATCGTCAAATCTCACGGTAGAACCGTCTGGTCTAATGAATGGTGATTTAGTTCTAACAACAATAGCACGGCATATATCTCTTCTTTTCACTCTATTACTTGCAGATTGGCCCGTTATTTCTTTGTTCATTGATCTGGCCTGTTTGACGACTACGGTTATTTCATCACCAACCTTAGCAAAATTTCTAGGTCCATGACGTAAGACTTTGATACATTCAGCTACTTGAGCTCCCGAGTTGTCTATAACGTTTAATAATGTCTTCAAATATATCATGCTTGTTTCTAGTTACCACTATAATATGTCCATATAGTAGACCTGAAAATTTTATAATTAGTCTTGAAAATAATGTTACACAAAACTTCGCGAATCGATAGAATTAATTTTATTACTATAGACATATAAAATCAATAATCAACAGAAACATGTAGGATATGAAATGCTCTTAGCCTCGGGGCATCCTTAATCAAGCCATCTTCTTTTCTTAGCGGCTGTGGTCAAAGATGCCTTAGCTGTAATTCTTTCACTGGCAGGGTAGGCAGTGTTTGGATAAGGTGCTACAGTAGCCCCATTAGGTTTAGAGGCAGGAGTGTAATCCCATCCAGGAGTAAGAGTGGTCATCACGTTGGGGGACTTTTTGTAAGTAGAATAAGCGGAGTAAGAACTTGTAGGAAATCTTCTTGTCATAGACGTATGGGTAATTTTCGATCCTGGTTGTGTTTGCATTGGCGCATATCTAGTCTTACCGGTCTGTTTTGTATATGTGATGGAGAAAGAAGCTGAATTGACTGATGTATCACCACCTTCGGTGGTAGCAGCTGGGGCATCACCAGTGGCAGTAAGAGCCACAGATAAAGACATGGTGGATCCGAAAGTCTTGGAGCCTCCTGTCATACCTTTCAACTGGAATCTGTCAGTATACAAAATAGAAATTCCCAGATCGTAAGTATTATACATTTGGAAGTAGTAGTACCCGTTTGGAAATGAGGATGCATCAATCGATGCCGTGTACGACTTTTTCGTCAGGTCAGTCACTTGCTCAATAGTGGTACATTCGATATCGTCGTTAGGACCCGTACAAAGCGATACGATATATTTCTCGATATCTTTGAAGTTCAAATCTGAACCATCGTCATCCCACTTGATTTCTACCGACACTTTTCCACCACTAGCCGTAAATGTCTTACCTGATTTAGGGGCAGTGAACTCCATATCTCCCATAACCGCTACCGCATATATCAATACACTTAGCAAAAAGATAAGTTGGCTTTGCATATTGGATATTATTATTATTTCTTGGATTATTAGCTTTTTGTTTCAATTTCGTATTCAAAACTTCTATATATCGACCTGAACACAATCAACTTTGAATTCAATAAACGATTGCTTGAATATCAACTTGGCGTTGTACGTAAAAATATGTATCAAAGATAAATAAGATAAACTGGTATATCACCTCAAAGTTATTTTTGATGTCTGATAAGCCTAAATAGTAAAATTAACCACGGTGTGCCAGTTGTTTGTTAAGAAAACTTCTTCTTATGTATTGAAATTCCTTCTTCAATCGCGATAGTAAGGCAGTGCAGTGCAAGGATCAAAAGATTTTCGTGTCGGTAGACTTCTCAATATGGAAACAAGTTGATTTCGCACAAATATTAATATATTCGCGCTCCAAGAGTGCCTATACTTACTACAATAAATGATCTTCATCTTTCTGTATAGTTTGGTACTGTAACCTGATACGGTCATGGTGGTGATAGTCACCTTTTTGACGAATTGTATATAGAGTGGTATTTATCGCTTACTTGTATATACCTCATATTTTGCAGCCATCTAATGGTTTCGGATTACATTGAATGATGTTAATAGATATAATCTAATTGAAACAAGTAGTCTATCTAATAAATACGTAATAAATAAGTCGTAACGGTCATAATAATCATAAGTCATAAAGCTTAGCAAAGAAATGTCAGGTTTGTACTCTGGATATGCCTGGCACCATTGCATCAGCCGTGCGAAGTTCCTGCTCGGATCGGGATATAAATTGCACCCATTCAATCCGAAACACCCGGAGCCAATAGTCAATCGAATCTAACTTTTCTTCTCTCTAGAAGTGTATGGTGTCCCGACCTGTGGATATGTGACTTTTCCATATGGTATTCGGATACGTCAACTGTTAATGTGTATGGCAGGATATCCTCCTCCAGATATGGTGAAGGTGGGAGCGAATTATCACTGGAGTTTGAATAACTTCTGGCGCCATTACTGGAACTTGGAGAGAGGCTCATGCTGGACTTTGGCATATTTCCTCCTCTTAATGCTTTCAGCGAAGACATCGTCTTTGCCTGGCTTCTATTTACAACCTTCACCGAATTGTTATTCGATCTAGACCTTCTTTTCGACCTATTTTTATTATTCGGAACACTTTCCAGTTCCAAGCTACGACTTCGTTCTCTTTGGTTCGTGCTTCTGGATGTCGTTTTTTCGTTTTTTGCAAGCCCGTCATTTATGGAAGCACTCTTTGACCGTCTCATCGAATACATGGGGATCAATTTCATGAATCCCGTCTGAATATCACCAATAGTACTGTTAGATCCCAACAACATCTTGTCAAACCGATTTTTCATAGCCAGCAGAACATAATTGTCATCTATGTAACAAATGGCGATCTATATATATATATAATTGTGCTTAGTTATAGAGACGGGCTTTAGGGCGATAAGCGGAAATAAAAATTTTACTGCCGTTTCTTAGTGAGCGGGCTCGGATGAAAACCAAATATGTCTGCTCCGAAACTAAAAATTGACAAAACCCGCTTTAAACCCGCTCCGTACGCATAGTACTCTCGGGCACTTTGTCATCAAACAGGGACAAAAATGTTCGACCCATCGTAGATATTCGGATCTAAAGTCACTTTATATCGTTCCTATTCCCGATATTCTAGTTATGCCCGCTTTTTTTCTAAACTCCCTGAGAGAAAATTAGAAAACGGCCAGCACCAGTGAAATTCACAATTAATCGATGTTTCGATATCTATGTAACAAAGATGAGAATTGATCTATTCATATCATGTTTTCTACTATGAATCTTGAAAGTTCAAGCTTAGAAGGCTTAACGGTGATAATGCGCACGAAATCGTATATGTTGATTAACGTAAAATGGTCTTGTGTCATAATTAACATTAGTCAGATTTAATGGTCATCAAAAGCTTATATAGATATATTAGTAAACAGACTGCTTTATACCTTTCTGTCGTGAAGTGATCCTAAAGGTGATGGCATATGGACTTAGTAATTATTTGATATGGTACAAATTCAGCATAGGAATAGAACAATGCTATGTTAGATGAATAGATGAGTTGGTGGAAATTTTTCCATTTCACCATATGCTTGTTATTTCTATACATGAGATTGATTCTTTCTCCCTTTAAAATCATGAATTTTAAAACTGATTCTCTTATGTCCATTTTATTCTTCCTCATGCCTTGCATTGCAAAATTCATGGATTTTTATGAAATATTGCGTTTTTGCGAAACATTCATAATATTGCAATTGACATAAGACCAGTTAGTTTTATCTTGAAGACATTCTAAAGTAGGAAGCCGCCATCACTGACAATGGCAAGTATTTAGAAATTCAACATACATACATGACCTAAACAAGAAGTTAAAATGGTTAAAATCATTAAATTTAGTTTTTGATACCCACCTGTATCTTACAATAAGAGAATAAAAAAAATATAAGCCTTAGGTTTATTTTATTCAAGAGGAGGTGTTCGTCACATTATATATAAAGTCAATTTCGATCAATAGTTGAAAAAGATAATAATGAAAAGTTGAATCTGTTTAAATGTTAGATTTATGGTAAAGGACATTAAGACTATACCCTCTAATTCGATTGCATTGCTAAAGATAAAAAAGAGTCCAAAAGTAGAAAATAATATCCATTCCACTTCTATCTAGATCGAAAAAAGACGTTTACGTCCCTGATTTACTTCTATAATTAAATTTGCATTTTTCAATGATTCGCTGTGAACATCGTGCACCTATGAAAGCAAAAGTTGGAAGATCTGTTATATATGACCGTTGATGACCATGAAAATCAAGGGTTTTCAGTATTTGCTGATGTCGTAATAGGCACGTAAGGTTACTTTTGTGGACAAGCATTTGAAAATCAATCATAATACTGTGGGGTGTATCACATATAAGAACATTCCATATGATCTAAATCACATTTCGAAAAATTACTTTGCATTGATGCGAGAATTATTCACCTTAAGATTGCATTTTTGTAAAAGTTAGAAGAAATATAGTTTAGTTATTAATGTCTTTTACTGGTATTGAGTTGATAAATCATTACACGCAGCCACAGACTTATCATCAATAGAACAATATTACAGGTCTCTAAATGTTAATCTCACTTAATGCCATACTATTCGATTCCAGGCTCGATATAGCTTTACATCCAGGCGGATAATCACCTCTCGGGGCCGTGTAACTTCTCTTTTCGTTGTTTATATAAGCATTGTTAACTATGGCCTCTGAATCACCTTCACCATCAGAGGTTACGGCTCCCCAGTTTTGGTTCGGCCCATACCTCATGTGTACCCAAAAGGTAAACACCATATCACCTAAGAAAGCGGCTTCCTCGAATGCCGCTTCTTTAGCGAATGCTAACACTTGGTTCCACTTACCAGACTGTTCAGACTTGACTCCTGCCTTTATAACTATATAGCCACATAACACCAAAACAATAACGCCCGTTATCCAGTCACCAGTTCCTCTTTTAGCCAAGTGTTCAATATTATCATCCAGTACAAAGCCTATCATCGCTCCGTTAATAACCACTGGTGTTATTCCATTCAAGGACATGTTATAACTGTTTCCATCTATGTCATATGTAATATTACATGGCACAGTAATGTTGTAGCTTTCAAAAGTCTCTCTCTTAATTAGTTCCACACCGCTATCCAATGCCTCTAAGACTTCATTACTATTAACTTGTAATGTTATATAGTTACTAAGGTCACCTGTAACGAATGAATTTACACCAAGTGACGGGTTAGCTTTAAAAATGTTTCTCAAATCTTGTATACATTCACTATAGAAAGATTTATCTACTTCAACAGTAGCTACCGTTAAGCCGATAGCAGCTAAAAATAATGTAATATAATTCATATCTATTATATTTTTACTAAAAGCTATCCACTCCTATCAGTTAACGAGTAGCCGTTGGACGCTTATTACCTAATTGGGCATAACCGCGCGGAACAAATGTGAATTGTAACTATATATTTCAGTAATTACCATCAATTATATTAGTTTATTTAATATAGTAACGAACGATGTCTAATCCAACATTGAATAACCCAGACTTAATCAGAACTAAACCTTACATTAATGGTGAATGGTTTGAATCAAAATCGACCAAAACCTTTAAGGTGATCGATCCAGCAACCGAAACTGAAATCATTGAATTGCCCGATCAGACACCAGAGGAAATTGCGTTTGCTATTGAAAAAGCTGAAGGGGCCTTCAAAACCTTCAAAAAGTCAAATGCATACGATAGAGCTAGATGGTTGAGAAAGTTGAATGATCTTATGTTGGAAAATATTGAAGATTTAGCTAAGATCTTAACCTGGGAAAATGGTAAATGTTTAACAGATGCTACTGGAGAAATCAAATATGCAGCATCGTACTTCGAATGGTTTGCCGAAGAAGCCAAGCGTATCTATGGTAATACTATTCAACCATCCAATAATAACAACAAAGTGATTACTTACAAACAGCCTATTGGTGTGGTTGGATTATTATGTCCATTCAATTTCCCCACAGCTATGGGAGCAAGAAAATTGGCGCCTTCTTTCGCTGCTGGATGTACTACTATTTTAAAACCAGATGGCCAAACTCCACTTTCATCTTTGGCATTGGCTTACTTGGCTGAAAAAGCCGGATTTCCAAAGGGTACTTTCAACGTTGTGTTAGCATCGACCGAAAATACCCCTAAAGTGGGATTGGAATTTTGTGAATCCCCTCGTATTAAGAAAATTTCATTCACAGGATCCACCCCAGTAGGTAAGTTGTTAATGAAACAATCATCCTCGACCTTGAAGAAATTGTCAATGGAATTGGGAGGTAATGCACCAATTATTATTTTTAATGACGCTGACTTGGATCTTGCTGTTGATCAATCCATTGCTTCTAAATTTAGATCCTTAGGTCAAACATGCGTCTGTGCCAACCGTCTCTATATTCAAAGTGGTGTATACGATAAGTTTTGTGAAAAGTTTTCTGAAAAGGTGAAGGAATTTAAGATCGGTAATGGATTAGAAAAAGGAGTTACCCACGGATGTTTAATCAACGACAAAGCCATTACAAAGGTAGAAGACCACATTAAGGATGCTGTTGAAAAGGGAGCTCAAGTATTAGTAGAAGGGGGCAGATTACCAAAGTTGGGTAAAAATTTCTATTCTCCTACAGTCGTTAAGGATGTTACACAAGAAATGGTGGTTGTTAAAGAAGAAACATTCGGTCCTTTGGCAGCTTTGCTGAAATTCGATACCAAGGAACAAGTTTTAGAGTGGTGTAATGATACTCCATATGGATTAGCTTCTTATGTCTTTTCAGAAAATTTGAACAATATTTGGTTTATGTCTGAATACTTGGAATCTGGTATGGTAGCGGTGAATACTGGCCTTTTCACTGATGCGGCAATGCCATTTGGAGGTGTTAAAGAATCAGGATTCGGTAGAGAAGGCTCTTTATACGGTATTGATGATTATACTGTAGTCAAAGCAATTACTCTTGGCAATATGTATAGATAAGTATATAGCGCATGTACATTCCTAATTGGGAGCCGCTACTTTGCACCCATTAATATACAAGAAATTCAAATCGCAAAATTTTTTTGGCACTATTGTAAGAAGCATACAATGATATACAGAAAACTAGCAATAGTAGCACAATTGGTCTCAATTGTATCATGCATAGCAATAGGTCTGTACGAGGAAACTTTCATAGACTCAGTATATGGAGAGCTAGTTGCTTCGACAGAATCGAATAATTATAAGCAAGAATTACTTTATAACGGAGAACTTACGAGGGATGCGAAATACGACAGGATAACAGAAACTTCAAAAATTGACTTGAGCCAGTTTGATCCAACCGATATTGGTTCATTTCAGCAGGTGCTTGATATGTATCATCTATCACAAAAATCAAATATGCATCAAAAGCATAATGATCTATACTACGAGAAATCCCATGAATCATATTGGAAGTATAGGCCTAAAGTACACTTTCCAGACGACGATGATACATCCGATATCTATGACGAAGCTCACAACATATTTGGAGGCATAACTACCTATGGTCACTTTAAGCATTTTAATTGTTTCGATCCTAAATTATTCGACGAAAAAATCGATATTGCTGTAGTAGGAGCACCATTCGACACAGGAGTATCATTCAGACCGGGGGCTCGCTTTGGGCCTGATGCAATTAGACTGGCTAGTAAGAGACTAGGTGGCGTGTCTCCAGACAGGGGTAGAGGCAACCCCAACACCAACATGACGGAGATTAATCCATATGACCCTCGCAGTCACAACCTCAGCATAATTGATTGTGGAGATGTCCCCATGACACCATTTGATAACAGAATAGCCCTCAATCAACTATACAGAGGTCAAAGATCGATTCACAAGCATGCAAGCGGTCATAAACCGAAGATTATTACTATGGGAGGAGACCATACGATAACACTTATGGCATTGAAATCTGCTTATGAGCAATACGGCCCCCTCTCCGTGCTCCATTTTGACTCACATATTGATACTTGGGACCCTAAGAAGCTTGGTGGCGGCATAACTAACTACATGTCTCTCAACCACGGCACATTTCTCCATTATGCTGCTGAGCAGGGCTATTTGAATAAAGGCTCGTGCTTCCATTTGGGCATGCGCGCGCCCTACATCGACTATCACTATGATTTACACCATGATAAGCACCACTGTGGGTTTAATACCATTACTGCCCGAGATCTTGACAACTTAGGCAGGGCCAATATTGTCGAGTCCATCAAACAGGCTGTAGGCTCCATGCCTGTATATATTTCGGTAGATATCGATGTGTTGGATCCTGCCACTGCTCCCGGGACTGGTACCGTGGAAGTTGGAGGGTGGACAGCGCGCGAGCTCTTGTCGATTTTAGATGGATTAGAAGGCATTAATGTAATAGGCGGTGATGTTGTTGAAGTAAGCCCTCCCTATGATACGAACTCTGGTATTACTGCTCTTGCAGCCACTGGAGTGATAGACTCGATAATGGGACTCATTATGGTGAAAACGTTACCCGCACACGCTCTGTAAAACGCTTATTTCCTGATGCGAGCAACGGTTGCATTGCCTGCCTAATATGGATGTTTACTTCTACGTCGTCCAATATATAAATAGGTTTATAACGCCAATATCAACGTCACCATACCGTCACACTAATTTCCATCCCAGAATGTGCATGGTAAACCCAACATCGCGTAAAGTAGACTCGTCGACAAGAGGGGTGGCCAGGATGACTTCTACCATTAGACCCACCAGTCGACCCTCGGCAGCTAACCAACGACCCATTGCACCAATATCAGTCCCTATCACAAGCCAACCATCATCCCACAAAACCACCTTAACCACAATTCCACGACATCCACGACATCCACGACATCCACGAGATTGTCCCGCGCCCACCCATCGCTCGGGCGAGCCTCGCGTCTGTCCAGGCCCGTCGCGGCCTGGAAAGTCGCGCATCCACTCTATTGACGTGGTCGCAGAGCCTCCTGCCGCCTTCCATGCGTATTCCTACTTATCCCCAATTGGTACTAATGAAAAAGGCGATAAATTCGACAAAATTGATCTGAAAGATGCAATTGGTTATGAGTTAGCCCACACAAAATGTAAAGAAGACTGCAAACCATTCAGCCATGTCGCTACACATCTACCACGTCCCGTTACCTCAGGACAGTCCAGTGACTCCACTAAGTCTAGAGGGTCTGTAGCACGAGCACGAGCTAGGCTTATTCTAATTCTCGCACTCACTATTCTTTGCATTTACAACTACTCGCATTATTATCGACCTTTGCGATAGGTATAATATAATCTACTCGGGTTATAGAAATATACATTGCACTATATATATACACGCACACACACAATACGCTTTCACAATAGCTATTACTACTACTCAAACGTTACCAGACGTTCGTTGCACATCAGATGCATCCACTATTGTTCGGTACGAACGGCTTTTTATTCATCTAGTGTTCGACACTTCCACGCCAGAATTCATCAATAGGTCCTACATAACCGGGGAGCTAATTCAAGTTCTAGACCACGCTAAAGGGATGAGCCAAAATATGTAATTGCTTTTCGTCTCACCAGAAATTTTTTTTCGGTAGAAGCACTAAAAAAAAAAACGCGATTTTTCAGGCTGAAGAAGTTTCAAATCAGTACAGGGAGAATTTTAATAAAACTTGATACATGGCGGGTCCAAAGGCAATATACTAGTCTTTTTAAAAATATCAGTCTTTCGTTAGTATAGATATATTAAACTTATCCACTCTTTTATTTACAGGACTTATTGGCGTGTTAAGAAAGTCCTAGGTGATAAATAGTACCCCAGATTGAACATAGACTGGGCAGAGCAGAAAAGCGGCTATTACAGATTAAATTCGTGCTGGAGTTAGATATACTCAAAAACAGGACAATATATAAGCACATTTAAGGAAGCCGACACATACAAAGGGCTATTAGTGTGATTATCATTGATAAGTGTCTATAAATACCCATTACGACATACGAAAATGAGATCAATAGGATTAACAGGATTGTTAGCTGTGTGTTATGCCATAGGATTAGTACACGCGGTAGACTCGGAAGGATGTTATTCATCGGTTCTGATTGCAGAGAGTAAGGGAACAGAGCAATATGCCAGTTCGTCCACTTGTTCGGAGCAATGTCTGGATTATGCATGGTTTGCATTAAAAAACGGGGGTCAGTGCTACTGTTTGAAGCTGAAGCCTTCGGACTCCACCAGTTCTTCAAGCTGTAACGTGGAGTGTAACGGATATGGAGATGAAATGTGTGGTGGTAAAAAAGCGTACAGTTTGTATGCGGGAGTGGGTACTGAAGGACTGGGAAGCAGTGATTCGAGCAGTCTGAGCTCCTCATCATCGCTGTCTTCCTCGTCTAGCAGCAGCTCAAGTGCAACCCGAACATCCACATCTACTTCATCATCGTCATCATCATCATCATCATCATCATCATCTTCTTCTTCTTCATCATCTTCTTCGTCATCATCATCCACAACTGAATCAGCATCGCTGTCTTCAGAAGATTCGACCACTACATCAGAATCCAGCTCATCATCTTCAGAAGCTCCAACACAGACCACCGTGGTGACCCAACTGTCATCACAAGGTGGTAAGGTTGTCTACAAAACCAAGACAATGAGCCCTTCGGCTACTGCAACCTCGTCCAGCTCTTCCACAAGTGCCAGTTCCGACAAATCACAGAAGAAGGACTCTGGATCGAATGTGGGAGCTATCGTGGGAGGTGTAGTTGGTGGTGTAGGAGGTGCTATTCTTCTCGGAGCATTAGCATTCTTTTTCATCAGACACCGTAATAGTCATGAAGAATCAGAAGATGAAGAAGAATTCTACGATAAACCTAGTGGGTTATCTAGTGCGGGAGGAACGAGCAGGTCAAGAAGTAAGAAGACTCTGTCTCCATTAGACATGCCTATGTCTAACCCATTTACTGATCCAACTGACACTGCAGCTGCAGGAGGAGGAAATAATGCTGGCTTGGTTGATCCTAGATTAAATCCAATCATGATGGGAAGAAGAAGACTATCTGATGGCTCTTTAGCGGACGAAACAGACTATTCCAGAAAAGTTCTACAGGTGGCAAATCCTGATGACTGAACATGAAAATATAAAAAAAAGATTTCCGGATCAGAGTAGATAAATTTAAAACAAATTACATGCAAAAATTCTCTTTAACGACTTTCAATACTTATCCTGTACTATTTTATTTCTTTTGTCTTATTAATTTACGTTTATAGTTTAATTTATGGTGTTTGATATAATCATGTTAATTTTTAGTATCTGCTATTGAACTTTTGTGTAACGGACGATCCCGCTACTATTCGGAATGTAAAGATAATCATTCTTACAATCCTTAGTACGCATTATGGTATTACAAGATAGTGTGATTATGTCGACCAAAACAATTCCAACATATGAAAAGCAGCTCCATGAAGAATTTTCAAAGATTTATAAACAGTTATCTTCGTTGAAAAATAATCGTAATATCTATATTAACTCAACACAGATTTATACAATTTACGATGAATTTTTAAGCTTACTTCATGAGTTAACATTAACTAGAAAGGATGAAGAATTGAAAGGAATTAACTTGGTTTTACCTAATGGCAATGATGTTATAATCGACGATATTTGGCAATTGTTATCTTTATGTTTTGTAACATGTGGGTTGATTAAGTTTGCTCCTGCAACTTACTCTTCCCTTTCAACGGTGAACAAATTGCTAGAACATTTAAAAGAGTGCCAAGTGTATACCATGGACGATTTACATCCTATTCAATTGAGGTTGGATGAGATTAAGGATATCATTACTTCAAGTGAGGATATAGCGGACGATGATGATGGTTATACTGAGGATGATGAAGCCATGATTAACAACGAAGATGCGAGATTCCATAAAGCTGAGGAGAGCTTATTATTACGAAATAAGTTGAATAAGTGCCAGCAGTCGTTGAACTACTTGCAGGATAAGTTCAAACAAGTTCCAGCCGATTTAGAGCCTACGTTCAATGAGTTATTATCTATTAGAAAGTCACTTTTAAACTACCTTACAAATGCGTCCAATGAATCAGCTAAGTTAAGCCCAGAGGAATTTAATAAAGAATTAGACAGACTAAAGGGTAAGTTGAATGATATTAAGGACAAAAGAGACGAAGAGGGGAGATTTACTAGTTCGAAAGGAACAGTTGAAGAATTGGAGGCAAGTCAAAGCGTTTTGAATGGATTGTTAGATGATTGTAATAATTTTATTAACGACCTATCCATTCAAAAGAATACAAATAATATTAATGACATGTTTGAAAGTTTGAATATATCAGGCTCGGCTTCGCCTGAGACAATTAAAATTGTGAAAGGTCTTGAAAAGTTGTATTCCGATTTGATTGACATCAAATTCAAATTAGAAAACCTTTTAATCACTAGCAGATGGACTATGAGAGGTACCGACTTGTACACGTACCAAAAACTGTTGAAGGACATTGAGGAACAAAGACTTAAATTAAACGAGTCTATAACTACGTCTGAAACCTCCACAGACCTCGACACGAAAAGCATCAAAAAGTTACAAGTTCTTATTTTATATTTGTTGAGAAGATGCTATGCATTGATTTATAAGTTATTGGAAAGCTCAGAACCGGTTCTGGAGTCTTTGCAACCAATTCATAATCAATTATCCACCGTTCGTAAATGCTTGTTGGAAATAAAGCGTGTCGACGGTCTTAACAATTTAAGAGATGTATATCCGTTTCAGTTCAAGCTTGCTTCTCTTGATAACTTGAGAGAAGATGGAAAATTCATCATCAATGGCCAAATTCCTGAGGGCCAAGGTACACTTAATGCTCTATTGGCGGAATGCTTCGATATATTACATGAACTCAAAATTGAATTGGAAGAGAAAGAAGAATCTTCCGTTTCAAACAACTCACTGTCAAATAGTGTAGCTAACACAAGTGACTATATAACTGATGATGAAGACATTAAGTCTGATGATGAAGTTGAATTGAAAAGAAATAGATACGTGGGATTTAATGAGGCCGACTACGATCAAGAATCGGAGTCAGAAGATAGCTTCAATGAATCAGAATATGAAAGTAATGATTATTATTAACTGTATATAGTTTAATGTACCTTTATGGACTATATTCCTGTGTAGCTAGTAGCTTGCTAATAGGTATTCTTACTCTTTGCTTGTGTAAAGCAATCCGGGTAAACATAAAAAAATTGCTATTTGTGTAATCACTCGCCATCAATTTCTTTTATCTTGTTTTACGGTAATAGGGTTTGCCCAAGTCTTCTCTTTATTCCTTGCATTATTAGATTAATATATTAGTCTAAACATATCTCATATTATTTATTTCTAACTAGCGTTGCTTCATATTTTTTCCAGAAATTTGGGAAATAATTTATTTTACATTTGTGTGGGTTTCAAATATAGGCTTCAGTTTATTTAACAAGAATCTATAACTACTTAAAACTTTACATTTTTCATTTACAATGATGTCTACAGGATTTTCATGGGGGACGCAGGCCTTATCTGAGAATACAGAGGTTAACAGTGGCCTAGGCGACTTACCTACAAGTATTCCAAGATACACACCTAACATCAAGTCTGTGAATAATAGCCATCATAACAGCGGGAAAAAGCGAAGATATTCTGAGGACCAGGAGTCTAAGGTAGTCAAGCCAACAGGGAATAGGAAACATTACGCTACTCCTAGCACATATTATAAAAATAAGAAATCTAGAACTCCAAAAATTATGGGTCAAAAGTTACCTATCAACAGACTTGTTGAGGCGCTTGACCATACATCATTACAGAAACTTCTCGAAAACTTGATACAAGAACATCCTGAAATATCGAACACTATTGATAAGATATCGCCAAAGCCAACTTTGACGAACTCTATTGAACTCATCAAACAAAAGTTCAACAACATCATGCATCATTTACCTTACAAATGTGACACAGAGTCAGACTATTCATATCTTCGTATAAAGCCATATTTGAACGAATTCTTGAATTGTCTCTCTGATTTCATCTTGAACTTTTTACCCCCAGTCGAAACCAATGTGTTCAACTCACTTAAATTTCTAGATGAAGTGACTGATTTGATACACACGTTGCCTAATTTTTCCAATAGTGAATTTCAGTACACTAGACTGATGGCTTATGAGCAGATTTCAAATACATGGTTGATCGTATTAAATCACAAAATGCACCTGGATGATGGTGCAAACAACAACAATACATCCAATACCAATGAATCATCATCCTCTCCTACACCTGTTGCTCAATGCAACATGGAAAACTCTGCACAGTTGATTAAAATAATCGACGAATTAAACTTGCAACAGAAATTAGCTAAACATGATAATATTTCGATGGGAAAATTCAAGTTAGCGATCGAGTTTGTTAATTCGGAGATTGAAAATTATGAGAACTTCAACCACACAATAAGTAATAATGGTGGTATCTTGAATGATTTAATAACTGTTGATTATTCTAACTTTTCGATTACCGCGAGAACATCGCATTAGTATATATTTGAGTTATATAGTTTATATACGCAGCATTAATAAAAATAGATTTTGCAACTTTTATTTGTGGCCTAAGCATAATCATGACGACTTTAACCAATATCAAGTTTATTACGTCTATCATTCATTGGATCTCAGACTTCCCTAATAGCCCAATATCGGCTGATTCGGTTCCAGTAGACATAGCAAGTCCGAACGTTATTTGTAAAACGCTAGGAATTTTATTGAATGAGAACGACTTCAGTCCACAATTAGAACTAAACGAAATACCGGAAGTAGACATTAAACAAGATGCGTCTGGAAGCTTTATAAAGATTTCTGTAGAAGTAAGTGGAAAGATTCAAGAAATAGAGAGTGCCTTAGAAAAGCATTTTGATAATAATCATAGGAAGCTAAAGAAAATTGAAGTTTTACGACAGATCTATAAAGCTATAAATTTCTACAAGCTAGTCATATTTCAGGACATTTGTGCAATAAGTAGATTTTGTGAGCTAATACTTAGGATTGGAACTTATTCGTCTAAATTGTCAACGTTTGGTCTAACATCAATAGAATTTTTAAGTGACCAGGATAAAGAATCGATTGACGAGTACTTTTATGGAAATGATTTTAGAGAAATGGAAACTATCAATACTTTTGATTTAGAATCAGGGAATGTCACAGTAGAACTGCATTTGTTGATGAAGGAGGAAGGAGAAAATAAGTATGTACCACTGTACAATTCTAGTGTGAGCGAACTGAGTGACACTTTGAGGACAATCGATAATTTGCGGAAAACGATTAGAACACCAGAAGGAAATTATGATGACGTTACTAAAAAGAAGAATTTTGTTGTTCAGAGAGAAGTAGAGTTTATAGATTCCATTATATGGGAGAATCAACAATATCAAAAATTAATATATAGTTTATTAAATTTATGATTATTTAAATCTAGATAATGCAGGTCCCAATAAATCCTTTTCTTCAGGAATGCCTTTGAATTCCCTATGTCTCCTTTGTCTTGCTTCTTTTTCCATCTTCAAGTTCTTTTCAATACGTAATTTTCTTTGATCTATGACGTTTTGCTTCTTCTTTCTAAGATGTCTTCTTAATGCTGAGTTTTTACCCTTTACTTCTGGTCTTACTGCCATCTTATCTTCTTTATCTTGGTTCTCTTGAGATACCAATTCATTTATTTCTTGCGGCTTTAATCTCATGCTGCTGGACCTTTTATCTACTGTTCCGATTACATTAGGGTCAAGTGATATAGTATCAGGAGATAACTTATTGATTAATGATCTGACTTCTTGTTGTTGTCTTTGCTTAGCAGTCTCGTATGGATTCAATTCTAATGCATCATAATTAGCTTCACCAGAACCTGGTATTATCAATGATGACATTCCCTTTTCATGTCCCGCACCTAAAATATCTTCAAAGGGTACGAACTTAATCTTTTCAATTTTACTGCTTGGTATTAAGTGATTCATATATGGACTATTCTGTTTCGACTTGAAAACATCTTTCCATACAGTAACGTGTGGACCCCATGACACCGATAATAATCCAGTATCAGAGATATCTAAGGATGATGCCGGGGTTGGTGTATAGTAACTGTCTATCTCTTTGAATTTACGTAAATCCCATATCTTTAATGTTTTATCGGCACCACTCACTGCCATATATTTACCTTCTCTGTCAATTGCTACGTCTCTAACTGGTCCTCTGGACGACTGAATTTTAGCCAAAGGAGTCGACATATTAGGAGACCATAAAGAAACAGTACCGTTACCATGTCCAAGATGCATGACAGCATTCCATGGATTCTGCTTCATAGCTTGAGTGGGCCCGAGTTTTGTTCTTATTTCACTAACTAATTGTCCTGTAGAAACATCGTGATACTTCAAGAAGCCTGTATGCCCAGCTGTTGCCAATAAAAAGTGATATGGCAAAAAGTCCAATAATGTTGCTTCCACATGTTGCTTCAATCTATGCAATTCCGTTCCAAGCTTATCATAGATGAATGTGTACTTCTTTTGAGCCACTGCAAAATATTGATCGTTGTGCAAATACTTCACACTGTTCACAGTCTCATTTAAGTGCAACTCACAGTCTAACTTCCCAGTTCTCCAGTCAACCGATGCCACATGTCCTTTTCTTCCCCCAATAAGTAACTCTCTTCCATTTCTACTATAATCGAGAGTATACGGGCCGAATTCTGGCAAGCTGAGTTCAAATTTCTTATTCGCTGCTCCCACGTCTACAGCCTCAACAATGTCATCTTGCTTGAATTTGTACGTTCTTTCCATAGGATCTTCTGCTTCTAAGAAACCTGCTTCTTCTTGTAATAACATATCTGTCCCTGCTGCTGACCTAACGGCTTCCTTATACTGTCTATCCACTTTTTTTAAACCGGCATTCAACTTCTTATCTTTGGTATATTTCGCCTTTCTCTGCTGTTTCGATCCACCTCGCTCGAATTTTTCGGTGTTCGATCTATCATAAGATCCCATCTTCCCTGTGAGTGCCATTATTACGATATTATAACTCTCTATTCTTCACTATTGTATAATATTTCACTACCGAAATCATCATAAATTTTTTTTTAGTCCATCTCACTGCTCATTTTTGGTCTGCATATAACTCTTAGTTTGCATCATGGAAATTATCACCAGAATATCCCCAACCAAAGTAGACGTTTCAATTCAGACTTTGATCGTTTCAAAGTAGATAGAAAAGTGACTGGCTAGCCGATAAGACTAAGGTGCTATATTGCAATATGAAATCGTTTGTTCGTTTTAATCAATTCAAGAGATTTTCTCATCGTTCGACCAGTGGATTTACGTCCAATTTAAGATCGACGAGACCAGTTTTACAATCCAGCCTTTTGCCTAGATCGATCTTGTTTACAGCAGGAGTGTTTGGAGCTACAATTGGAGGATTTTATTTATTTGATGCTAGATCAGCGGTCCATGAGTATGTTTTTTGTCCGCTCATCAGACAATTCACCAATGCGGAACAAGGCCACAAGTTGGGGATTTTTTTGATGAAATATGGGTTGGCACCCAAGTTATTGGACGAGCATCTCAATGACACATCGGATGTTTTGGGAGTTGATGTATTTGGAACGAGATTGAGGTCGCCTATCGGATTGGCAGCTGGTTTGGACAAGGATGGTGAAGCTATCGATGCGTTATTTGACGTTGGGTTTTCGTACGTTGAAATCGGTTCTATCACCCCTGAGCCACAACCTGGTAACCCTACTCCTAGGTTTTTCAGATTACCTAGAGATGATGCTGTTATCAACAGATACGGGTTCAATTCTACTGGCCACTTTAATGTAGTTGCCCGTTTGAAAGTGAGATTTGCCAAGTTGCTTGAAAGCTTTAGAATCAGCCACAATGCCGAGCAAGAGCCTTCCTCCAATTCGTTCAGAAACGGCAAGTTATTGGGAATTAACTTAGGAAAGAATAAATTCGGAGACGAAGTCACCGACTACGTGAAGGGTGTCAGCAGATTAGGTCCATATGCAGATGTGTTGATTGTCAATGTTTCTTCCCCAAATACGCCAGGTTTGAGAGATTTGCAGAGCGAGCTGAAATTGACCAACTTATTGTCCACCGTGGTCAAGGAAAGAAACACTTTGGGTGTTAACCTCGTGAACAAGAAACCTCCAGTTTTGGTCAAAGTTGCACCCGACTTGACCGAACCAGAGATAGAATCCATTGCCAACTCTGCTAAGGCTGCCAAAGTGGACGGGATCATTATCTCCAATACCACAATCGAAAGACCCACTGAAAATTTACTCACGACGGACCAGAATTTGATCAACCAAACCGGTGGATTATCAGGTAAGCCATTGAAGCCATTGTCATTGAAGGCCTTGAGAACCTTGAGGAAGTATACCAAGGACTCTGACTTGGTATTAGTTGGTTGTGGTGGTATCTCCAGCGGAAAGGACGCATTAGAATTCGGTAAGGCCGGTGCCACTTTTATCGAGCTCTACACGGCTTTTGCTTACAAGGGCCCAGCATTGCCATCCAAGATAAGAGATGAATTGGTAGCCGAATTGAAGAAAGAAGGCAAGACATGGCAACAAATTATTGGTGAAGATGATAAATAGGTCCCGTTAGCCAATAATCATAATCACGTGAGTCATCATGAATTTTGATTTCGCAAAAAATCACAATATGTAAACATATGTAAACATATATATACGAGATATATAAGAAGATATATCTAGATAATTTGTAAGAATAATGGCATCATCCCCAAGGCCTACGACTCCTAACTCTCAGAAGAAGAGATCTGGTCGTCGGCAGCTGCATCGCTCTTCTGGAGCCTATAATATACTTCCCCAATCACCTAAGATACATTATCCAGTGGATCCAGATAATTTACCACTAGAAGCGCCTAGTAACACAGAAAAGTTTGAGCTGCTTTCAGATGCTTTGGAAGAACTTGATGTTAATATGACGAACTTGCAGCTGATCCATGAAGCTGTATCGGATGGATTTAATGAATCATTTGCTAGTTTCTTGTACGGGTTGTCTATAACGATGTGGTGTGTTGACTTTCCAGGTTGTCCGTCGAGAGACCAATGGGAAAAGCTTAAGTTGGTCGAAGGATTAGACGATAGAATACTGGAACTCACGGAGAAAATACGGATACATAGAGAAGAAAATGAGAGATTAAAGAAGAGACTCACGTCCAACGTCGTTGAGTCAACAGAGGAGGAAGAAAAGCACAATGAAGGGCAAGAGAGTAGAAAGCCACCTCAGCCACATAAGGTGGGTAGGGGACACCCAAAACACGGCGATAACGAAGGGGATGACACGTATATGACAAATGAGGGTTCGTTTGTGGTGAATCCTTCAGTTGCAGGTGCAACCAGAATACCTCAGCCCGTGAAAACTGTACCAAGAAGACTCAACAAACACACACCACCACCAGCGGATACAAGCATGCAGTCAAGTAACAGGGGCCCAAATCTTAACCAACCCCCAAGATACATGCGGGGGTTATTTGATAGCACTAATCGACCTACTACACCCGCCAACAACCGGTCCAAAAGAGTTGTCAATACAAATAGAGTCCAAAAGGCTACTACTAGACCTCCATTTCGATAATTACCTTATGTATTATATATGTATACTAATGAACATAATCCGAGCAATTGATAAATATATTGCTAATTTAGTTTCTATTAAATTTGTAGTATTTGCATGCTGATCCATATTCCGTTATTGCCACTCTTTCCCAATGTCCTATTCTGATTGAAATTATATCCCTAAGTTACATTTAAATCAACCTTCTGTTAATTTAAGCATTAGTTCATGCTTGACTTGTTGAACTGATTTTTGTTGTTGACTGGCAATTACCAATAAATAATCCTTATTTTCAATTGAATTTAGAATAATCTGTCTTCTGAGTTGTTCCTCGTAGCTTATCGAGGCACCATTGTTGGGTTCTTGCACTGAAGACATTACAGATTAATTGGCGTATATCATAATTGTCAGTTAGCTTATTTTGTGCGCATAATTTATTAGAACAATTTTCAAATGTATCAACCTCCATTTAGATTCCCTCTTTCAATAGAACTAAGCATAAAAATGTCTGAACAGTCATTGTCTCAAGATGAAAAAAGACGTCTTTTGAGAGAAAGGAGACAAGCAAAAATGGCTAGGGGAAAAGCTAGCGAAAGATTGAATAATATCCTTTCTCAAGGTTCTTCAGTCAAAGATACCACCGATGCAGTTTCGGTTCTCGATTCTAAAACAAATTCTACAGGACCATCTAGTAAGACAGCAGAAGTTTCTCCCGTAGTGAACTCAATTCGTAATCCAGAGGATGATCCTGAAATCATGGATATTGAAAATGTTACTCCCGAAACTAGGGTGGATGAGGCAGATATTGACAAAATGTTGAGTAATATCTTTGGTGCAAACGTAGGGGGAAATGCTACAGACTCCAATCAGGATGACTTCTTGGCTAATATGATGAATATGATGAAACAAGGAGAAGGAGCAGACGGAAATACTGCAACTGCAGAGCCTCAGGAACCAGGATACCAGAGCCAATTAAATGCGTACAACATATATCAACAAAAGCTATGGAAGTTCAGATTCTTGATTGTTAGATTTACTGCAGTTTTGGCTAATTTCTTTTACCATTATCTCACGATTCAAGATTATTCGTTTTCTTCATCAGCTCACTTCTATATTAGAGGGTTAGCTCCTCAGTCAGCAGTGAATAGTTTCATCACTTGGTTTCTGACCTGCGAGGTAGCTATATTGGCGTCATTTTACTTAATTACGTCTAGAAATAACATTTATGCTAATGCTAGTGATGGAAATTTGCTTCTTAAGGGCATTTCCATGGGAGCTATGGTGCTTCCTCAATTACGTGCTTACCAACCATTGGTAGTTCGTCTTGCACATTATTGGGAAGTATTTAGTATGTTGCTAGGCGATATATTTCTCGTCGTGGTATTATTTGGATTGATAAGTATTTATAAATAAATTTGATTCATGAGTTATCATGCTATACATAGAAAATATCGACATGATGATTATATACATACATTATTGAAAATTAATATTACACTAATATTACCACTTGCTTCTCATATCTTTTCTCTTTGCTTCGATAACCTTTTCAGCACTCAGGTATTTTCTTTTCTTGATAAAGTTATATATTAATAAACCTGCACTCACGAAAGAAAGGGAGAACCATGTTACTAAATATTGCATATGGTTATTAGAAAGCTTAACCTTTGGATAAGCTGCAATAGGAACACCTTGTTCCACAAATTCAAATTCTTGATATTCTAAAGTCGAGTCTTCATCAGCCTTAGAAGAGATATACAATGCATCATCATTCTCATCCGTGTCCTTGTCCTTTTTAGATATTCCAAGCCAATTCTTCCAAGAAGGCTTATTTTCTTCCTTTTGCTGAGCCTTTCTCCATTCCACATTATCTTTCAAATTATAGATCATTTGACAATAAATTGGTAACGAATGCGATTGCTCAGCCATTACTTCAACATCAGGTACATAGAACAATCTTGATCCCATATCATGATCAAACTGTAAATTCGATTTCTTTGGCATAACTCTGAATAGAGCTTCAATCTCAATCTCGCCTTGTGGATATGCTAAGTGACTCAAATAACCACCTTTCCTATTTTCAGGAACAACTTTATCTTTATGAATCCAACCTCTTTCAATTAAAATTGGTTCGCCTCCATTACTTCTCACAAAAGGACAAACTACAAGATATCCGGTCATACCATTCTTAATTCTAGGTCCCAAGAACATTTCTTGGGAGTAATCAAAGTGTCCCTTAGTCTTAAACCTTCTATATTCGAATTCTTCAATGACGGATGGATCAAGGTTTGGAGGAATTTCATCCATTGGTGGTTGTGCCAACGAATTTTCACTCTTCGAAATTAATTCTACCTTCCATTTCAATCTTTTCACTTGCCAACATCCTAAGAAAAAGCTAATAACAGGCATTGCAATCATTAATCCTAAAAAGAATTTACGTAACATTGGTGTTTCTGCCTGCTTTTCAGCAGTTGCGAGATTTGTTTTCGAAGATGTAAGCGGGTTCCAATCAATGGTTGGGGTTTTAACTGTTCTTTTGGAAATCAAGGACGAAGCTCTTATTATAGTCCTATGAGATGATCGAGAAACCAATAAGGATAAATATCTTCTCTCAAACAGCCTTATACCGATGCTGGACATCCTTTGAGGAAGTTTAAATACAAGCATCATGGATTCTAAAGAATATACTTTAGTATTTGGTGGGATCATTTATGCCTTTCTTCTAGTACAATTAATTTTGAACGAATCATATGGCACGTGACAAATTAAAGTTGTATTATTTGATGTATAGAAGAAACTAATGTACTTACAAAACAAAGATCTAGAGCTAATTAACAATCTTGGGTATATAAAACGACGTACTCAATCACAGCTGATGAGCCATCGTGGAATGTGGTGGTAGTTGCGGAGGTTGACGTAGAATAGTCACCCTTTGGGATAGAGGAAGTTGATTCCGAGAAAGCTGCTACCGCATTCGACAAAGCTGAGAATGATGGGTAAGTCATAGAGGAGTATGCTTGTGTGGATTTTGACACTTCAGAAATAGATACTGCCGAGCTGGAGCTGGAGCTGGAGCCGAAGCTAGAGCTAGTGGTGATCGCGGAGCTCACCTCAAGTTCAACATCAGAGGCAGCTGCAGAAATTGCAGAACCTAGGGAAGTAGACGTAGAAGACTCAACATCAGTTTCATCAGACACAGAGGAACTGACAGTAGGGAATGGAGTTCCAGTTGCTAAAACATATCTGGTGCTACCAGTAGCAGTAGTTGTAGTAAGCGAACTGTATGAATTGGTATAAATATATGCCGTTTCAAAAATTTCTTCAATGTAACCAATAGTGGTAGTCATGGTGATCTCAGGAGTAAGTGTGATAGTGGTGGTGGAATCATAGCTAGTATCAGCGAGCGTGGCACTGACAAGAGATATGAAGATAACCGCAAGATGGCTCAACATTATTGTAAGGAGTGGTTTCAAAGGAGTGAATGCTGAAGAACAGAACGTATATTACAATGAAAAACAGCTAAACATGCTTTTTATATTACTTTTATGCAATGTTTTCCATGTATAGAATAGGAAAACTATAGTCCCAATCAAGTAAACACAATAGCCAGCTCATCGTACAATATATTATACGCGTAATAATCATTGTATTTCGCTGGTTGCGTATACAAGGACATCAAATTAGTTCATTGATGACATTCTATAGACATATGGCCTTGTATTTCATCGTATAATTGTTGATGATGCATCGGTATTTCTTATTTTGCAGCTTTTAGCCAGCCTCCGAGGTGTCAAATACTGCATATAATCAGATTCATTTTAAGTATTAGGCTAAACCACGCTAGTAGGATAAGTCGTACCGAATAGGAATAAGATCTACCCGGTTGAGGTATGGCAAGCCATTCGATGCCTTAAGGTGGGATTCTATCCTATGGGATCGTAATTTAAAATACGAAGGTCAATCCATTGAACCAATACTTTCTCTGCTTTCTAATTTATCCTTCCTTGCATATTGGTGAAAACACTATATTCATCGAATATGTGTCTCTTAATTAGAGCCATATCCGATATAAGTCGGTGGTTCAATATCATGAATCGTTTAAAACGTTGTCATGCAGATTTTAATTCATAAATTATTCCTCGGTGGGGGTTGTTCTTTTTTTGATATCTTCAATTGCATCACCTAGCTCAGGGAACTCTTTACTAAGTTTGTCACCTAACACATCTCTCAACTTTTGAAATCCTAACATCTTTCCCTTGAGTCTTGCGTTACTTCTTGCTGTCACCTCAACGAACTCTCTGGTGTAAACGTCAGGATTCCTACCATCTTCAATATACGATATCACATCCACTGGGATTGGATATTGCTGTGTAAATCCGCTGTCTGTTAAGGAGGAAAGTTGACTAATTACCTGATTGGTTTTATGGGTAAGGGCTGTATGTGATTGTTGAGTTCCTTGATTATCATGAACTAATACTCCCAATTCAATAAAAGAGTCAATCAAGCCTTGTAATTGTTCGGCAGTAGATACCAATGGTTCGTTTCCCGTGGTTGGATCGATGGTAGCTGTAGTCATGTTTGTATATTTCCTTCAAATAGACCTCTTTGTAAGAACAATAAATGTATTTTTTAAGTAATTTTCTGTTCTGGGAATGGTGCGAATTTTAAAAAAAATTATGGATGAAGACCTTTATTCAGAGAAAGTAAAGTCAGCACAACTGCCTCAATAATTGGTTGTATAAGATCAGAAATGACGTCAAAAATAGTAGTGCTAAGTTATAATCCTGAAAATTTATCAGAAGGTTTGAAGGCTTCTTTGAGTTTAATGAATGGAACTTCGGAAATAGGTTTTTCTGTGGACAATTCTACTCTGGATGTTACACACTTCCCTTCGTCTAGAATAGTCAAATTACAATATAGTAATGGACGGGGCGAATCATTCGATGGAAGTGATTGCCTGTTACTTCTGTCCCCTTCAAAATCATTTCAACTGCATCCTAGTCGTTCGGCTACACCTCCAACCCTGACCGGGTCCCAAGAAGTTGCAACTATTAGCAACTTGCAAGATTTCAATGAAGATAGCCATAAAAAGTATAAGAAGAAATCAAGGAACAACAGTGACCCATATACTTCGATATATAGACCATTTGAAGACCTAGAACGTAAAGCGAGGGAAGGAAGGTCTACAAAATCTAAGGATAGGCTGAAGTCTCAATCGCAGCTAAAAAATGGCAAGTTACTGTCAAACCCCCACCGTAATTCATTGAATGGAAAAGACCACAAATCGCCAAGAAACACACCTGCTCCAATAAAGACCCATAAACAGGCCATAGATGGGATGGTCCATTACAAGAAAATAATAAAGACGTCCGATATTAGTCTTCAAGAGCTAGAGGACGATTGGCTCCTTAATATGCGCACAGTGGCCGAAAGATTACATTTTTTGAAAGAAGCATATAAGGCCGTTCAATTAACAAAAAAGAACAAGACACAAGGGAAGTCTGACCCTAACGTCAAACTACATTTGAATTCAAGTGTGGTGGATTCGTCTTTGTACCTGGAAGAGGATCATCCGTCATCCAGTCAAAGTCAACCACAATTACTACAAAACGATGACGAAGACAGTGGTAGTAATAGTAACAGCAATTCTTATACCTTCTTAACAGCATCAAATCCCATATAGGGAACTATGCATCGCCACTAGCGATGTTATAGGCTTCATCTAGTGTTCCATATATACTATTAAATATATATCCTGCATACATGTTTCTAAGGACATTTCTGTTTGGAAAATTGTAGTTAGTGGTTTAAGGAACAAGCGATAAGAAATTCCATTTTCGAAAGCGAATACATCTAATAGTATAGATATATCAAACCAATATGAAAGCAGTTGTTTCTACTGGTAAGGCATACTTTTGTACAGTTTTATCTGCATTCGGTGTGATTATTTTATCAGTTATAGGATATTTATTCAAAGTAGGTCATGAATCTATGATGGGGTCAATTGACGACCCAGAAGATGGGGCTGCTGTTGCTGGTACTGTTTTCGGTGCTGTTTTTGTTTACCTTGCATTCTTAGTTTTCTGTGGATTACAAATTGTTATAATCAGAAGACAAGACAGAATTCAACTAAATTGATTGGAACCAAGTATGAAGTGCTTGTTTTCTGAACGATATACACCTAGAACAGAATTCCATAGTCCAAAATTACCATTCAGGAACTTTGAAATGGGATACTTACATTCAGTTCAATACTCGAGTCTTATACTCACCCGTATCATCAACTTAATCGTTCATAGACATGTAATTCCATCTCTTGATCGCTTTGTTTGATAGAATTTATTTAATAAAATAACCATTTTACGTTTAAAACATCTATTCTAATATAAATAGAAAATTGAATATGTAAGTCAGAAAGAGAATAGGCGGATTATAACTTGGCGACAGCGCTTTTTCCACCCGTCCAAGTAATACCACCAGTCCAATCACAGATGTCGAAAACTAATAATCTTAAATCGTTCATTTCTTCTTTGGTATTACCAGTGTTGAGTGCCCCTTTTAAATGACCCTTCAACTGTGGATTGACATCTTGTGGAATCAAACTGGCCACAACGCACATCGATGTCTCTTTTGCCGTTAAAATATCAGTAAAGCTCAATAACGGAGAATAGACATTATAGAATGTGTAGTTCCACAAATCAGGGTATGCGTTAATCATTTGTCTCCTAATACGGTTATTAACCTTGTTAGTATACACCGAATTCCAGAAAGCCGACCCACGCTCCAAGTCTTTTTGTATTTGCTTGGTGTTAATGGACAGACTCGATATTGGCCCATCAATTGTTTCAGACGCAAGTTCCTTGTTAGCTTCGTCATTTTCAAAATTGGTTCCAGCTACATCTTCCTGAACAATATCTGAAGAAGGAACATGTCCTGGATACACAGAACGTGGTCTTTCAGAAACACTTGATGGTCGCATACTTGTTGGCGTGACACTCTTCAAGATCATTAACGCATTGATGGACTTTGGTAATCCAGATAACGCGGCACACTTTAATATTACCTCTCTAATCTTGGCAGCCACCATAGTTTGCTTAGCAAATATGTCTTCTCTTCTCGAGAACTTGTAGTTAAGTGGTAACTTATCATGGTAGTTATATGGTATGAAAACATCTGGAAGATTGACCCCCACAGCTGATAAGTCTTTAAATTTTTCCGAAGAGGATATAGAATCCTGTGCAAGAGTTAACAAGTACTTGTCAGTAAGTAATAAGTTGTCCGAAGATGAAGAAAATTCCAATAACTGTTGTCTTAAAGCAAAGTGGAATACCTTGGGGATCTCCTGCGGTTTATTGACAACAGTTAAGCAAGCACAGGCAATTATATACCATGAGTTATGTAACGATGGATATTTGTAAGCAAGTCTTACAAGTCTCTCTGGTGTTAATACTGTCATTTTATCTAAAGAAGAATAATATGATGGACTTTGAAGTGTCTAGTGTGTTTTCTTCTAGAAATCTGGGGTGTCCTTATTATTTTTCTCATGCGAATTCATTATCCGAGGATGCTGCGTATTCCATAAAGAGTGATTGGATATGTAAAATCTATAGGAATCTATATATTATATCTTTAGAGTAACATTTCTATCATTCATTATTTCTCATACTTGATCTAATCCAAGACTTGGCAATTTTATCCTTTAATCTCTTTCCTTGCTTAGATGACCATGATCCCATTGACCAGAAATGAGTCAACCTATCAAACACAGGAGCTATACGGGCATTAAATTGCCTAAAGGGTATATCATGGCCTTCTGAAAAATCTTTGGGCAAAGTATCAACAAGCATTTTGTTTGCAATTTGTCTCACTGATCTATTATCTTTGATTAGTTTGTCAATTTTTATATCCACAGTTCCAATGTCCAAATTTGAACCTCTTGAAGCAGTATCATAGATGGAATATGATTTCTTTTCCCATGGCCTCATAGACTCGTCGATGGGAACCCATCTGCTGGAATTTTTCCATGTTTCTGAACCAACCATTTCTTTTATTCTCAGTACTGCTCTTTTATAAGCGAACTTTTCATCCTCACCGGTGAATGCCTTCAAGTTTTTAAAATTTACAGGGTTTCCATGTTTGGAGTCAGGATCATCATTTCCACTTCCAAAGAGTCCATTTGTATGTTCAGTATGTGCTGATGTATGTTTTTGATCATAAGATGAGACGTTTGGTCTGTATGGGTTCATCATGTCAATTGTGGTTCTTGCAAACATTTCTTCATCTTGAACGTCCAATCTATTATTATTAAGATCACTTTGCCTTTGAATATGATCTGGCAATTTTCCCTCAATCTGGTCAGGGAAGAACAAATAATCTACTTCGACATCACTCCGCATGAATAATTGACATTTTGCCTCGTACATCGCATCTAATAACGTAATGAACCTTCTGGCTTCGTTTTTCATTTTAAGTGTCATCATAGGGACATTATCAAGAATAATAGTTCTGTAGCGAGATGCCAAAGTGATGTAGTCTGAAGATGAAAATAATCCTTGACAGATATACGAGAAATCCAAATAACATACTGTATCGCTTTTGAACGTCATGGGAATATGAGTGGTTCTACTGTAAACAGTTAAAGTTGAAGGAGTACCACCTAATGTGTTTAATGGACTATTATCGGTGACTTTAATCGATTCTTCGGGAATTCCCAAAGCTTTAACTTTAACCAACTTTAGCCAGTCTCTTTCGTGGTTCTCATTCAACAGCTTATCTATCAAGTACAGATCTGTAGAGAGATTTGAAAACTCAGATCTATAATCTTTCGATGATCTCATATCAACTGATTGGCACCTTGCATGTAATATGCCAACAAAACTTTTAAATTTAGTCTTATGAAAATCATTTGAATAAAGGTCCTCAGGCAATTTGTTTGATGTTGCGACTAGAACACCACCTAATTTGAAGTAGTATGTAAATAAAATCTTAATAATATTTGCCGATGCTATATCTGGCAACATGAATTCATCTAGCATTAATATAGTATTTTTATCAATCATTTTCTGAGCAATTTCAAACAACACAAATTCATTCTCCATACTCATTTTCCGTTCGGCCTTATTATTAGACATTACACTAGTTAAATGCCTTTCATTTCTTATCTTATGCATTTCATTAAAAACCCATAGTATGAAATTATTGTAATGCCATCTCATTTTAGATTTATGAGGTAAAGAAGCTGCAAATATATCCATAAGCATGGATTTTCCACATCCAACCTCACCATTAACCAATAAGCCTTGTGGTGATTCGAAATTATATAATTCCTCTTCGTCTGTCATAGTTCGTACCAATTGTCTCTTCTCCGCCTCAGGATCTTTACGAAATATGTTTTGAATAGATCTTAGATTTAACTGTGGCACATTCCTGCCCAGCTCTCTAATAGCTGCCTCAGCATGCTTTAATTCGATCTTTCTTAGAAGCAAACTAATCTTTATCAGAAGTTCCTCCGGTGGTGAATAGTCTATAACTCTGTGGTACAATTTTTGAAATTCCTTCATTACTCTTAATTGGGACTCATCCTTTTCCAATAATCCCTGTTGAACATAGTTCTGATATAATAAAAACGGGTCTGTTATGGCAATGCTGTTTTCTTCTATATTCTTTAAATCTGACCTAAATGATGGTGTTCTTCGATCAACGCCATGAGGACCAGAACCAATACTTCTAGTATGATAGAGTCTTAAATCACGAGGAAATATATTCAGTACCGAGGCTTTATATATGCTTGTCCTAAAATCCTTGAATACCTTTTTACTTGACATAATAGTTGGTGATATTAGTTACTGTAAAGAGAAAGAAAACCTTCGGTGGACCCCAGTTTAAATTTTATCTTATCCGATCAGTGGCTCTATTCCGCGAAATATCGGATCATCGCTACGCGAGTATATACGGTGAAATTATTGATTAGTCTATATATGCAAATGCCTATTTATCACCAGCAGTACCCTTTGTAGTATTAGATAAGTTCATTTGGGCAAATTTACGATCCAAGGAATTAGATAAGCCGTTCATTTCTTCATCAGACCTACCATAAAGCTCGTACCACCATTTGATGTCAGTGAAATTAAAGAATAATACACCATCATCTTGCAGACCATCTGATTCCGGAGAGTACAGTTTATTTATAAACTCAGCTGGTCTTGAGTTGAAATAATCCCACACAGAGACAGTGGATTTACTGACTTTATTGATTTCCGATTCTCTTTCACTATCACATAAGAATGATCCATATTGACAAGAATAATAATGATAAAACAAGCGCTTCAAAAATCTACTGTTAAATTCAAAGACTGAAGGGTTCTGACGGTACAATTGGTAGACACAATCCAAGAACTGGTGGAAAATTGGAGATTTCTCGTTACTCCCAGCATACGGGAATGTGGATGAAACAGACTTACCATTCTCGGGGCCATCTATGTCTAAGTTAGACTGCGAGGATGCTGCAGAAGCAGTATTCTTTATATGATTTGCAGCTCTTTGCAAAAAGGAGGTAACGGTTTTCCCTGTATTGCTAATACCAATTACAGAGCTTTCATTTGTTTCAGAACTTTCTAATGATGGCAGCGACAGTGATGTATTTTGGTATAATTCCTGTTGCTGTTGCTTCTGTATAGTAGCACCAATGCAGCCACCGTGGTCTGCCCTGGTGAAAAATTTAAATCCAAAACTTACCCATTCCTTTTCAATAAGCACCATAAATCCTTTCATCGTTCTGTAGTAAGGATCAAGACACAACTGCAGCAACGCAGATACTTGTGATGTACGATCCCATCCATCCGAACAATGAATGACAACATTAGTATTATTTAAGTGAATAGATTTTGTTATGCGGTCAACGGATTGCAAAATTATAGAGAGTCGATGCAACCACTGAGTTTTTGTAAGAGAATGCTGAAGTAGCGGAAATGCAGATCGCCCATCGGTATTTGAGGACACAGGATACTTATCCAACTCGTTCAAAATGAACGTGAGTTTGTTTAATGAATCTCTCATGACATGGATATTGTCAATGTTACAAAATATCTTGTCTACTTGTCGCAGGGTGCTTTCATCATCATTGGTGGCTTGCTCTTTATCTTTCGAATTTTTCTTGGACCTACTGGCACGGTAATTATCTATATTCTCTGTCCCAGCACCTAAGGCATGTTGTGCCATTGCATTTGTAATGGGCCTTAAATCAACAATCAAATTTCTTTGAGGTTGGCTTTGTAAAACATCTTCAGTAGATAAGGAGTCAAATCTCTCTCTCTCTTGACATTTAAAAATTTCCCCTATAAGCTTCTCATCTTGAATTGATCTATTCTGTAGATTCAAACCAACTAATGGTTGGGAACATCTTGCAATCACATTACCATTTATACTGGCTCTATGTCTATATACAATAGACGGTATTCTCAGCTTTGATCTAAATTTACCTGCGTGCTTTAGAACATTGTCAGATATCGTAGACGGTACGACAAGAAGGTTTGGATATGACAGACAATATTTATAATCATCATTGATTCTTGAAATTCTCCAGAAGGCTTCATTTTCAGAAACCAATCCCTGTCTCTTGTATTCTGCAATTGGGTCATATATGTACCAACCTCTAGTTTCCAAGTTTTGTTCCAATGTGTTAGGTTTGTAATCAAAGGCATAAAAAGCTCTTATATCATTTTTCGTTTTAGGTGTTGTAATTAAATTGCTCAACTTCAGAAATACCTCTGCACATGTGGAATCATTAACAAAGTCAAACGAATAGTATGTGAAATCTTTGCATTGTATACGTATATGAGAAGCACTATAATGATCGAAATTCTCGTCCAGATACAGCGGTGGTTTTGGCGAACTTTCATTATTACTACCAAATGGTGAGTTATTATTGTTATTAATGCTATCTATCCACGATGATCCTCTAGCCTTGGATATTTTATCAATTATTGGATAACAAAACCATATTTCTTTTGGATTTGAAGAGTCTCCAGATGTGCTTGGAAAAAAACTAAATACAAGATGATAAGGGGATAAAATCAATGTACCTGAAATGCAATAACCTCTACGACTCAAAGTGACATTTTCTACCGTCGACACTTTCAGTTGTTCCATCCTATTCAACTAGAATGTAATATATTATGGTTAGTTGAATCTTGATGGTATCTCTTATCAATCATATTTTAACAAATCTCGACTTTCTAATCAAGCGGTCATACTAAATCGAGACATACATTTTGTGTATAATACGAAAATTATATACATACAATTTCTATATCCTATAAATCATCAAATCTACGTATACCATGTTCATGCTTTTGCATGTTTCTGATTTGTTTAGTTGACATTTGCTTAGGTTTTAATTTTTGCTTCTTTTTATTAGGTTCTTCAGTGTCTTCATCGTAATCTTCTTTGGTCGATTGTTCTTTAGTCAACTTGTTTATATCAATGACTTTTTTGTTAATATTAGTCTTATTAGATATTTCAGGAACATTAAATCTCTTTTTACGAACGATTTGTAATGGCTTTGTCGGTTCTTCTTTATCGACTTGCTCTACATCACTATCAGTTTCAATATTGTCATCATTTGAATCAGAAAGCGCTACATCTTGCAAAATTTCCTCCAGACTATCGTTTCCATTATCACCGTCCGAATCATCTGAGGCATCATCTTCGCTATCTTCATTAAGAGGGATATCATCGTGGTCGTTTGCATCGCTATCGCTATCATCGCTATCGATATCACTGTCACTGTCACTGTCATCAATATCGCTATTCAAGACTTCTTCTTGGTTTGACCATATCTTCAAACTATCCATACCTGCACTAATAAGTCTATAGTCATAGTCAATATCCAAAATACCTACTTCATCAGCCGCTCCATATTTTCCACCAGCAGATGAATGTACTCTTGTTTCAACAACTTTTCCCTTCTTATAGTTAATTCTATGTAACAATCCTTCACTATCACCACACCATACAGAGTCCACCATTTCTCCATCATCGCAATTCATGGTAGGGATGATGGCATCAATAGATGCGTCCTTATTGACTTTAATACGAGATAACTGATCCATGAGTCTATTCTTTGAATTTTTCCAAATAGTCACTATACCTTCTCCGTGAGATACTAATACAGTATCATTCTTATTATCATTGACGTGATCCGAAGCAAAACACATTGAAAGCAATTCATCCTCTTGATCATCGGATTGGGTTATAATACCCTTACGAATATCAATATGTGATAAAGTAGTGGAACCAAGAGTTAAATAATGGTAAGCCGAAACAGAAGGCATTGGTAGAATGTGGTTAATAGAGTCATCATGTGCCTTTGAAACGTTGAATTTCAATTGGTTTGATGCCATGTTGTTGCTGTCATAAACTAAAACATCACCATTTTCAGTTCCCGACAATAAAAAGGGATGCGATGTAGAATGAGCAAGCTTAGTGATTGCATCTTTCTTCTCAGAATAGTGATCTGATATGGTAGCCTTAGTCACTACTTTTCCTGTTTCAGTGTTAGCTTTTTTAATAATGTGGTCTGTGCCTACTGAATAGATATTTTCACCCAATGAATTTTCAAGTGGGTCAAAAATAGCAGACCTACAAGACCCTTTATGTCTTTTGGTTTTCCAATTATTCACAATGTTTAAACAATCTGGGATCTCCGTATTATCTTCGATGACTGTCCACCACTTCTGTTTCAGTTGAGACACAGATTTGTTGATATTAGCTATTTTACCTGTCTTAAAAGCTTCTTTCTCTAATAAAGAAAGCTTTTCACGTCTTGTGCTCTGATCTTCTTCTAATTTATCAGCATCATATGAGCTGCAATATATATGCCCAGTAGCCAATCCTGATAATAAAATTGGTTTGGTCGGATGTGCAGCAACTGTAAATAACGGTTCAGGATATTTAAGCTCAACTATTGGTGAGACAGATGATTCCAATAACCTGGCTGCATTAGTGGCGTTTGACTTTTTCTTCTTTGCCATGTTTTTTCGTTATGGTTTACACTAGGTTAACGATAAAAATAGTTCATAAGATGAGATGAGATGATTTAAAAATGCGCATTTGGTTAAAATCGCTACATATCGAATTGAGCATTATCTAGGACCACACCCGGCATTTGAGCTTTTATTGCATTATACTTTTGCAAACTACCAAAGGCTAAAATAATGAAAAATAAAAATACACATATATATAACAACAAATTAGATAAAAATCTAAGAAGCTATCACCTAACTAGTTTTAAAATATATCACCACAATGCTCTAACTTTCCGTCCCTTCTAAGTTTCCAATACTCATCTTGGAATTCCCAATAATCATCACCAGTAACAGGATGCTTACTCTTGACGAACCAATTTGGTTTATAGGATTTCTTAGCTAACTCTCTATTCTTTCTTGCTCCTCTTTGCTTCTCCTCTACTCTAACCTTCTCATCGGATGCAAGGTCGTATTTACCATCTTCCATCGCTCTTTGATCAGGTCTGAGTCTAGTATCAGTTGGAGGTAAATAACGCTTCAAGTTGTTATCAATACCATTTAAGGTTATGGCGAAGGAAGTTAAATTAAATGGCACTTTAGGTCTTGGAGCTGCTTGCCAAACTAAGAATTTATTACCACTTTCTGGATCATTCGAAGTCTTTGAATTACCAACGGATTCAGAGTCGACCAATGAATTACGTCTTTTATTTTCTTCTTCGGGATTACCAATAACTTTCTTACCAAATATTTTAGAGTTCCAATGACCACCTATAGCCCAATGCGTCTTACCAGATTTGTCAACAACATGTCCCGATAACTGATAAGCTGACGAAGCTCTCCAACCTCTTTGTTTCATATCGACAATGATCTTATCACCAGTTGTATGATTTGTAACTTCCATCTTACCAAAATTATCTACTGTTGGATTACCAACCATAATGCCAACCACTGATGTGTTAACTTTCTTCCAACTATACAATTCCTCATCAACAACTTTGCCTTCTTTATCTTTAACTCCGTTATTAGGTCTTATAACACAGAACATTTTACCAAGATGTTTGAAATCAAATGATCTACCCTTAAATGCTGAAGCAACAGCATTTTCACCATAGTAATCCCAATTCACTGATTCTGCACTACATGCACTGATCGGTGGATGGTGGCTTACCTGTTCCACAATTAATCTGTATTTATGATCTGGACGACAATATTCAAAAGTTTCTCCTAATAGTGGATTGAAAGGTTTAGCAATTCTGTTAATAGTAGATGCGTATTCTGATGCAGCAAACGCAGCCACATACACCATACGTAAAGTTGAATCATCTATTTGGGCCGCCTTATCTAATAAGGTTGAGTATTCAATATCTTCTGCCAATCTTTGTAACAAAGATGTACACTCGTTAAAGGAAACAGGTAATGTCATTTTTGTCATATCTTTACCAATCATAGATTTCAAAATTCCCCATAAACCGATTTGAGGTCTATTATCTTCACTTAAGCCTAACCTATCTCTTGGTGGGTTTTCATAACCCAAGAAGGAACCTTCCTCGTTAATTTTATCAAGTTTATATTTCTGACTCTTAGTGTATACTTCAGCCTCAACAGCATTTAAATCGTCTTCTTTAGAAATATTATCTTTTGATTTTTCGACCCTTGAATCATCATCAACTTTCGTAGCAGTTGAATAAGTAGATTCATCATCATTATGTCCACTTGCAATAGCAGCACCACCTGCAACACCACCCGCAACACCACCTGCTATAGCTGCCTTGTTAGTGGAAGGTCTTGTATCATTATCGGTAGAGAGGGCTGTTTCAGTTTCAAGATCTTCATTGCTCTCTTCAAATTCATCGGCATCGAAAAATTCATCCTCTGAATCGTCATGTAAAATGTCTTGCACAACTCTGCCATTATCGATTTCATCATGGTTTTCGAAATAATCATTTCCTTCTGGAACTGATTGATTTTCAGTGCCTTTGGGTGCGTCTACTGATACGGATTGGTTATGTAAACCAATAATACCAGCTGGCCCCAAATCAGATTTAGCACCTTGCTCAACAACGTTTGGAGTCGAACTACCCGGGGTCCTTACGGTAGCTCCGCTTGAAAAGTATTTTCTCAATTGCTTTTTCTTGTCCTCAAATTCTAAGAGTTTCTCTTCCCGTTGTGCAATTTCGTTTTCTAGTTGACGAATAGAATTCTCCCAAAGTCTATTAACTTCTAATTGCCTCTCTAATTTACGTGATACAAATTTATCTCTTGAATTTATCAATGAATCATATTTTAAAAATAATTCTTGAATAAGGGCTAAAGTATTTGCGCCGACAGACGAGATATCTAAGTCCTGGGTATCGGTTGCCAGTGAGTTCTTGAATACATCCAAAAGACTTGACATCTCGATATCCAACAAACGTCTTGTTGAAGAAATCTGATCACCTAACTGAGAATTGCTCAAATCATTTGACGCTAAATCTCCCCTTTGATCTAACGAATCATTCTCACTATCGTACGCACCGTCTATATCATCCAAATCATAATCAGGAACGTCAAAATTTGGACGATCTTCGCTGAACCTAGATGGAATTTTGTTTTCTTTAATTTGGGTCAAGTTTGGAGATACGCTGCCAGCAGCTGGCTTGGTGTCTGAATCACCAACCGTGCCCCCGGAAATAGTCGAAAAAGTACTTGCCCTTGACACTGGACCCTCATCTTCAAAGCTACTCGCCGAATTGACAGAAACCAGGCTGCCAGCTCTTTTATGCTTGGTACGTCCTGGAATATGCAATTTGTGACGACTTTTCTTCTCATGGAATTCCTCGGGAGATTGGTGTTGCTTTTCAGGATTTCTTTTCTTCAAATTGTCCTTAGCAATTGTAATCGCATTTTGCAATGTCCATACCCACCTATTGGTTTCTATTGGATGGTTTGCTTTTAAATGCCATCTAATATCATTTTTACCAATTATTTCGAACTTTAACTTTTCGGATGAATCTAAATGTAAGGTAGCGAAACCTAAATTCAAGGAACCTCTACAAGAGTTATTCGTATCATCTTGATTAGCATAATAAGATAAAATCCCATTCTGGTCTAATACGAAATACCTCAACTTATAACCAGAAGCAAAATTTGTCCATTTTCTAAGATATCCTTTGTATGTTGGAGCACCCCCCGATTTGATTGCATTATTAGTGTTTATTACCGGATCCATTATATTTTCGTCTTTCGATGCTGATTTAATTAGCTTCTTTAATGGGTCGTTCTTTCCATTAATCAAGTCAATAGGTAATTTTCCTCTCTTGTCTCTCTTGAACGGATCTCCACCATGTCTTAAAATCCAGTCACACATTTGGATATCATCCTTTTTAATAAACTCATGCAAGACTGTGTTTCCCGTGTCTGGATCTGCTCCATTGATATCTAATAATTCAGAGGCCCTCGAATTGTGCACTAATAATGCTTCTAAATTCTCAAAGTCTCTGTCACTAAAATATTGACGTAATTTGCAAGCAGCCGTCTCAACAAACTTGGCTCTTTCAAACTGCATCAATTGAATAATAGTCATATCTTTACATAATTCCACAGGTTGCTTCTTTTTCAAATTCACAATAGTATCGTTGATATCCGGTAATGACAAAAGATATTTAACAACCTCCATTCTCGACGATAAAGCAGCAAGATGCAACGGTGTGTTACCATCTCTATCCTGTGAGTTGATGTTAAGGTCAAATTCTCTAGAATTTTTGATCAAATACTCCAATGTAGACATTGGCGCCACTTGAACCGCATAGTGTAAGATTGTTTGCTTCAAAAGAGCAATATCCGTAGTATGCGTTGTGGACGCCGTGGATGATAATTCCTGGATTATTGCTCCAACTTTATCATTGTTTCCACTTCTCAACGCATCCAATAATTTAAGCCTTAGCAATGATGCGTTCAACTGGGACATGTTTAACTATCTCTTACTTTGAAAACCAATCGCTTGTAGTCTAATGCTTATTTAAATATTATACTAGACACTTTTTTCAAGAATTTCAAATATACTAATTTGACCAATTGTTTCGTTAATGCGTTATAAGTTTATAAAAACACACTATGTTATGTTCAAGTTGTATAATGTTGAAAATTTATTTCTGTTGGATTATATGTGTCTATATATTTAATGCTGATCATAAATGAGGTTTAATCTGCTAGACTGTATATACGGAGTAAATTGCTACCTTTGAAATATCCTGTGAAATATACAAAAAAAAAACTTCATCCTGGCTGGGTTTTATCTACAGAGCAATTACACTGCATAATGTTGCTATATTTTAATTATGCTAATATCCTAATCAATACATATAGTACGATTTTGATTTGCTTCAATAGCGTTAAACAAAAGAGGCATTGCTAACGATGTTAATTGCGCCTAAACGACATTGTATGAATGCGACATTAACATTTCACGACATAACTGACGTCATATCAAAAAAATAAAATACCACACTTCGACTCTGGGTTGAGAGGTATACATTTTAATGTTTCTGCAAAAAATAGATGAGATCATGTGATCTACAAAGGTCTTCGCTCTGGACATACAAGCAGAGAGTTTGATAGCAGAACCCGGTGGGATAACAGAGAAATAGAGAATCATAATGTCAAAGGAAATATCAAAGAAGCGGACAATTGATGGAGAGTATAAGGCTTTGGAGTCTGCATCGTATACTTTGTACGTGAACAATCTTAATGATAAAATCCAGCCAGCGATGTTGAAGCATAGTCTTTATGTATATTTTTCTACTTATGGAGATATTATAGACATAGTAATGAAGGCACAAGGGAAAATGAGGGGACAGGCCCACATAATCTTTGCTAACGTTATGCAAGCTACAAATGCGATGAAAACATTGGAAGGGAAACCATTCTTTGGAAAAGAGCTACACATTCAATATTCTCTGAAGAAGTCAAAAATAATATCTAATTTGGAAAATGATCAAGAAGAATCGTAATTCAAGGCTCCTAGAGATGGTTTTAGTAGAGTAATATAAAGGAACTCGCATATTTTAGGGATCTTATGCTAGTTTCAATGAATCTTCTAATCCATTCATGACGCAATCTGGTACCCCAATACCTGTGGCGAAGCCCATTCCTCCTAGTGATAATTTACCGTTAAGCTGTTGATTCATAACTTCGAACACCTTTTGCTTCTGTTTCTCGTAACCAACGTTATATTGGGGGATGCAATCACGATGTAAATTATAAGAAATCAAAATATCATTTTCTTCGAGAGAAAGTGACTTATCGTTGACTTCAACTTCATTTCTGAATACAAGATTATACTTCTCTAAGTTGATATTGAGAACTGAGGACAAAATTTTCTTTATCGCCTTCATATTCATGTTGTTCGAAGGGATTCCTATTTTGTTATAATAATGGCCTCCCATCATTAAGGTTATTTTATTATAATTATCCGACGAAGGTCTCTCATGCAGATATAAAGACTGAACATGATGCTCTATATCTGAATCGTATATAATTCCTAGTAGGCATTCGTGATTTTGATTAGCTTTTGGAACAAGAAAGCCAAATCCATTCATGTATGGTGGTATCAATATAGGTTTGGGGCAGTAAATATTCACTAAAAATATAGATACATATTCTAAAGGTAAAGCCGCCTTAATTTCACTGTGTGTAATTAATTTGCTTAATGTATTGGTGTTGATAGTTGATCTAATGTGATCGTAATGCTGAATCTGATTATTTACAACTATTTGGCATTTTTCTGCATTAATTTCTTGTATTTTAGAATTGTAATGGATTTCTACATTTGGTTGCAGTTGTAAATATTTCGCCATGCTTATGGGAAGCGTCTGTAATCCGTGTTTCAACCTAACCATAGGATATTTTTTTAAAGTGGTAGATAGTTCTAGTAAATTACTATTCTTAGAAATCTTATCTTCATAGCTCACTAAGGAGGGAGATAACTTTTCTTTTGGAGCAGTTTGCCTCGTTTTCTTAATCATGCCCCTAATTATTGATCCATTTTCAGTTTCAAGATTAACTAAACTAGGCAAAATAGAGCGTACACTAAGCTTGGAAATATCTCCAGCATAAATACCATGCAAGATTCCACTGAGAATATTGTTGGACAACTTACTATTCCCGAATCTTCGGGAAATGAAACTTTCCACACTCTCATCTTCATTTGCTGGCAATTTACTCTTGGTAAACGGTTCCTGGAGTATTCCTTTAGGAATTCCACTTATAATACCACTACTTATGAACTTGAAAAAAGTATTTAGGGAATTAGGGACCTGGATTAACCTATTCTCTCCAGATAACAAGTATTTTCTGTTTGCAATCGAATCATGCGCCATCACTTCTATTTCACTCGACTGATTCAAGTTCCGTAAAATATCTATGATCAATAGTGAACCGCCACTAACACCTCTCAATGTTCTAGGTCCTTTTTCTAACAAAACTTTTTGTTTGTCATTATTTAATTGTAAGTATTCTGATTTAATCCATCCGCCAGGTTGGTTTTGAGATTCAAATATAGCTATCTTTATATCCGGTCTCAATTTGTTTAAAAAGTAACTAAACGACAATCCAGATATCCCACCACCAATGACAGCCACTCTGCCATTGAAAGGAACCTTGTGCAAGTTCATACTTAGTTTCTTCAGTAATATAGACTCAGATCATATTACATGTAAGAACTATTACGAAATCATGTGACTAAATTTCAATAAATATAAATTATTATACATTAATACTATACAAGATTAAGAGTTCATACAGCTCGATAAATGTCCTGAGCTTTGTTCATTTCCATTATCATTGCCAAGTTCTCAGTTGAGCGTTTTTGTTTGTCATGGTAACCTGTTGTATGATTCTCAACTTCATCGGAATGTTTCGTAGAACTTTGAGCATTAGAGTTTACATCATCAACACTCAAATTCTCTAATAAAGGCAATCTCTGATCAAAATTAAAGTTTGTCAAGACGGAAACTTGGTCATTTGATATCCCCACGTTATTAAGTTTATCGTAATGTGGACTAATAGGCGGAATACCAGTTGATTGGTTCATATTGAGTCTAGGTGGTGCATCGAGAGGGAGAGAACCACAATAACTTGCATTACTCTCTCTAGATTCATTTTCAATTTGACTTTCCTTATACGGATTTGAAGAATCTGTTTGACTAGTCTCTGTTCCAGATGTGTCAGGAACAGTCTGGTTATCCATTTCGTTTGCATACATCATAGAATCTTCTGATGGTGCAGATATCCCAGATGACCCAGAAAAATTTGTACCATTAGAGGAGGATGTGGGTGTAGTAGAAATATTATCATCTGACCCTGCTGTGCCTGGCATTGCAAGTGTTTCTCCCTTGTTAGATTCTGTTTCCAGTTTAGCCGTAGAAAGAACATCACTACCCAGATCATTATTTCCCAGATCATTATTACTATTTGATGGTGCAAATGAATTAACTAATGAAGATCTAATCGCAGATCTCCGTAAATTTGTACTTGGAGAATTTGCACCATCAACAATCGAATCAATATTAAAGACATTATGAGGTTCATATGATGCGCTCATTTCTCTTTCATACGCTGGAGCTGGTTCATCAGGAATAATTGATGGTATACGACTAATCTGATCTTCTCCTAAAGAAATAGATCGAGTGATAGGGGATGTAGGTGTTGAAATTGCCTCTTCAAACGAAGGTAATAGTTCAGTGTCGTCATTTAAAGGTTTAATAGAAACACCATTATTTTCATAATTTGGTGTTCTAAATGGAATTGAAGGTTTCGTACTTTCTCCAGTTTTTTGTTCATGTCCCCTTGGTAAGTCAATCTCGTCATATTTCGGTAACTGGATGGAGTCGTCATTACATTTCGCACTTAGTAATACCAAAGGTGTATCAACAACTACTTCATAATGATGCATCTTGAAGTTATCCTTCGGATCGGGTTTTGATATTCTGAAACAAACCTGGAGTCTATGATGAATTTGGATGTGACGGAAGTTTGAATCCGGATACAATGCTTTCGAAACTGTAGTGTAACCTTGTTGAATATTTTCTTTCAAATAATTATGAGATTCCTCTGACATGAAGGCAGATGCATTCGGTGTTATGATATCGTTCAGGGCTTCATTTTGGTTATGATTAAAATCGTTATTATGGGTTAAATTAGTTTCAAGGGTACCTATAATTGGGGATGATGGTGTGGTAAATGGTGGCGAGGAAGGATCGTTAACTGCAATGGACGCCTTTCTAGAAGTTGGATTAGAAGCATTATCACAACAATACGTATCATCGTTAAGACTTGAAGTCAATATCGTTTTATCACCCCTAGTAGTCAAAAATGGTAATGCAACATTAACAGCTAAAGGCGACGCAATTAACAAGTCTCTTGTTTCACTACTGGGTGGCTTACTCAAAGGATCATCTAGATTCAAGTTTTCAATATCCTCGTCAGACAATTGCTGTTCATAGCACGAGAACAACAAGTTATTATCAGGACACTTTATAAACTCTTCTTTGTAAGGCTCTGAGTTCGAATTTGAAGACTTATTCTTGGTTTTTAATTCGCAGACTGATATAAGCCTTTCTCTTATTTTGTCATTATTGGCAGCATTAACATGAAATGGGTCATCTCCATCATAATCATATTCTTTAGATAAACTCTTAGAGACATATGTTATCCTTTCCGAAATATTAAACTTTATTCTTTTGATGACAACATCTTTCACTAACGGAATCAACTTAACATTGATAGAATGCTCTGAACCTAAAGAAACATACTTCTTGGGAAAAGTAATGATATAATGTAATGAGTCATTCCATACCCTATCCACATAAATGGGTTTATCGGCAATCGAGTTAGCATGTAATGGTGGAGTCCGTACCATAGGCAAATTATACAAAGCTGTCACCTTCACCTTACGATTCAACTTAGCGCTGACCTTATTTATATTCACATTTAAAATATGAGCCAATGATCCGTTTAAAGTGGTTATGCTAGGTGGGATGTGTCCAGGCAACAAGATAGGTAATAGAAACACATAAATACCTTCTTTATAAACATCACCATTAGAACTTGAAGTACTTTGCGCATGTTGATTATCATCTAGTTCGTCACGGTCAAATTGAACACTAGATTTCCTGCTAATATTTTTATTGTTGTACATATCAGTTCCATCAGCCAAATCTCTAACGCTTATTAATTTGTAATTTCTGGTAATATCTGCCAATTTTTCTGGTGTGACTTCCTTTGTCTTAACGTCGTTTGAATTTGATGTATTTATATAGAAAAATGCATCAGACATCTTTGCCAGCCATTCCATATATCCAATCTTGAATTTTTCTTTAACAAAGCTCTTATTGTATGGGTCGCAGGTAGGCCATAATATATTAGTTACCGATTGAAATTCAAAATTAACATCCTTAATTGTTGTTTCTTTTTTTAATTCGATAATCACCGCAAATGTATGAGGTATTGGTGATTCTGAATCGATTTTGGTACATAAGTAGTTTGGAGAATTGAAGGATTCCATTTTCTTGCGCAACCTTTCAGGAGGTTCCATTCCTTCGATAGGTGGTTCGTCGCCATGTGAATCTAATGAAATCAGGGTATTTCTGGTAACCGGAGCTTCATCTTCAGGGTCACCTTCATGATTTATATCAGCGGCACTGAAATCTAAAACCTCGCTATCAATATGATCTTGTGGTATACCTCCGTTTTCTACATCCTCATATGTGAAACTGGCAGACGAAGCAGGTGAAAGATATAAGCAATCATGCGTGTTTGCCACATAAACTTTGGCTGATTTTGATACGGGTCCACTCAGTGAATTATTTGTCGTATTCAAGGGTATAGGCTGTTGTAACCCTAAGTCCAGCAATACATGTAGCAACTTTTTCAGGATTACCAGCGCCGTTTCCTGCTTAATTAATTCCTTTGCCTGTTTCTTACTCACATTTCGCCCAGTTGATATTGATCTGGCCCGATCTGTCGGTATTCCACTCATCACCGACATAGATTGCGATCCGTGCCTTCCATTCCTAACACCAACACCTCCCGTTCGGCCTTTTTCATGCGCCGATTCCTCTATTATGATCATAGGATTAGATACACTATTCCGCCTCTCCCCCGACTTCGACTTTCCTAACTCAAAGATAGAAGATTCAGATGATCTTCTTCCTGTAACCTTGCTTTTCAACTTATCAAAACTAAATCCTCTGTGACTCATTTTGGATATGTGATACTGGAATGGCAAGTAAACAAAAAAAAATCGGATATTCTGAAGATAATACTTTTTAGATAATTTACTTATATATATTTAAAGCAAGTCCCCTATATTCCATCTATGTACATAAAAACAAGAATAAAGAAAAGCAGGTACTTTTAGAAAGAGAGTGTGTAACTAATGTTTTTCTCATTTTATCAGTAGATAGTGCGAGATTCATTGCTCGCTATCATACTGGGGTAATGGCTATAATAAGTAAACGCAAATGACAGATTACGAGCATCGTATGATCTGCTGTTTCACGCAGCCACTTTCAAATTAGTATTAACTCAAACAGTTTTACTGGGGCTTTCTAGACTCGAGGACCCTGAGCTGTGCCCAAGCACCAGTCTTCGAAACGACTGTATTATATACATACATAGCTATAATACATAATACCTTAAGGTAATATGATTAACATTTCCTAAGGAATACTCTACATAATACTAAAGTTAAACTGGTACGGTGCAATTGGTTCTATATAATTAGACTTTGCGTCTAGAGGACCACATGCTTTGTAGAAGTCTTCGGAGCTGTTCGTGTTAGTATTTCTGTATTTCTTGAAAGAAGTGCCAATGATTTTACTGGAAATAGTCCAAGGAGTATAGAGATAATTTTTTGATTCCCCGATAAATATGGCTTACGATTGAAGCTTTAGAAGGCTGAGGACAAGAAATCAAGAAAAAAAAATCAACCCAAGAATGACTACGATTAACTCCGCGAAATATTATCTTGCAAGAAAAGTCTAGTATTATAAGCCAACAAAGGATACTATTGGATAGTTAGACATGCGGATATGAATGCTCCGATAATGGGGTCAAAACGAGCTTAAAGGGTTAAGGCTTTAAATTAGCATATAGCTAAATTTCCATTACTACGGGTTGCGACCCCTAATATCTGGGGGTCGTAAATTTACGCAAAATTAGGATCTACACATGAAAGATTCAATAGGGTTCAAGATCAAGTTATTTATTCTCCATATGCACATTTATTTAATCCAAGACTTGACTTGACCAACATATCCTTCATTAATATTATTGTATTGCGTATCGTTATCTTTATCGTTATCGTTATCATTTTCGTTATTGTTCTCGTTATCATTTTCGTTATCGTTATCGTTCTTATCATTGTAATCAAAATCATTCTCATTTCTAATATTGTTGGAGGTATCGCTACCACTCTTGCAAATTTTATTATCGCTATCTTCGAGGTGGTTCGTTGGGTTGATTGGAACAAGTACATTAAGCTTCGGATTCGACTTCGGTACAAGACACTCACTTCTTCTCTTTGGCGTAGTTACATGACTAGTAGAGTCAAACTCAGCCCCATTGATGAGCGAATCAATTAGCAGATATTCACTATCATTCTGGGCTAAAAGATTCATTGCAGGAATCAATGTATCAGTTTGAAGATTAAAAATTAATTCATAAGTGTTATCGTCGTAAAGTTTGTAAATCACTAGCCGTTTATCAACCACTGAGCACATCAAATAAATAGGATCAAAATATGAAAGGGTGCTCTCCTGATTAAGCTTTCTTGAAGTAGATGCATTATTTACAATAGCCTTGCACGATGACATGGGTCCAATCTTTAAATGGTCGTACGAGTTGGTAGTTTTGAAATTTGATAACTTGATGACTCCAGCTTTTGAAATCGAATCGGTCCATAGTAAGAACTTATTGTTGTTAAAAAGTTTTAGGGTTGTTATTGAAAATTGTGACAAATTCATTACTTTAGAAGGAGTAGTATCTTCATCTATATCGTAAACAATAATACTGCCGAACTGAGTGCCACATATTATCATTCCAGAATCATTAGGCATTACACATATGGAAACAATCCAGTTAGATATAGAATCCATAGGCGATGTATGGTATACATACTCCTCACGGGTCAATGATGAAGTCCACATTGGCATTAATGTGTGAATTTGTCTCTCATTCAAGGATGATCTCAAGTTCAATGAGGTCGTTCTTCTTCTCAATTGTAGCATAGGCCTTCCAAAGTCAACAGGCTCATAATTAAGACTTATGTCATTTCCAGAAAGTGGAATTTGGAAGAAATGATCAAGTGTCTTAGCGAAGTCGTCCGCTTTCTCGTAGACGTTTGTTTCGATCTCATAAATCTTTAATTCGTTATTCTTGCCCGAACAAACAGCCAATATCTTGTTGTCACTCGCCATCTTAATTTCTATGCATGAAATAGGCTTGTGGATCAAGTATACCCTATAGCTCTCATCTGCGTCATCATTTACCAAATCTCGGAATACCAACTTACCCTCGCTAGAGCAACTATATAGATACTGCTGGTTTACAAAGCCTATACCAACTATTGAATCCTGAGCGTTCATATTCGAATGCTTCCACTCTTTATATAGCTTGAAGCTCCTCTGCCTATTGTTATTCTCCGCTAGGGTATTTTCATATAGCTGGATTAGCCCCGTTTTACGGGCTAATACTAAATACAGCCTACCTTGGAACTTAAACAGCATCATTTGCTGAATATAATTCCCTTGCCCCTCGATGCAAAATTCATTCTTAAATTTGAAATCGATTCTATCCTTAGTCTTTCGAAATCTTATCGCTGAATATGTTAGTTGATCGGTTCCGTGTAAATTACAAAACATTGAACTTATATGTCAAACATACCCCTTATACTCCCATTGGATTGTGTAGATAATAGGACATTCATTTTTGCATCAGGAATATGCTACCGCTTTATGTATTGTATCAATTGTTCTCTCTTTAAATCATTTCCTCTAAAGAGCTCCGTATTATGAAAGAACAAGATTCAAATTCACAAAACTGGGGTATCGCGCGATAATATCTATTCCTCGGCTACAGAACAATAGAACTGGCATTACGATATAAATAGGGCATAAGATCCTGTATTTCTCTGATTTTACTGCCCATTATAAATTAACTGGGGAAATGGTTGAAATAAATGTTCAAGGAAAGAATGCGTTAATAACTGGTGGTACTAGGGGTCTAGGATTACATATTGCTGAGAGTTTTGTTCTCAATGGTGCTTCTACAGTTATAATTACATCTAGAAAAAAAGATGCTTGTGAAAGTGCTAAACAGGAACTTGAAAAGATTGCTTCAGATAGTCAAAAAGAGGTCAAAATCATTGCAATTCCTTGTGATATTTCGGTAGAAGAGAACGTAAAGGAATTTTTCAGTCAAGTTTCAAAACAAATTGATAGATTAGATATATTGATTGCAAATGCAGGAGCTACATATGGAGCACCTTTGAAGGATCACCCAGTATCAGCAGTGAAAAAGGTTATACACTTAAACATCACAGGTGTTTTCCATACGATTCAATTATTTACACCGTTATTGGAAGCCTCGGGTGCAAAATCTGACCCATCAAGAATTATAATTGTTTCGTCGGTAGCGTCGTTCATAGCTACAGACTTTGGTGGAACATATGGCTATTTAGCTTCTAAAGCAGGAGTTGCCCACTTAGGTAAGAATTTGGCATTGCAATTAGCACCACGCAATGTGACTGTGAATACAATCGCACCTGGTTTCTTCCCAACTAAAATGACAAAGGGTTTAATGTCAGCAAAGAACACTGAAATGATCGAAGGAAATCCTCTTAAGAGGCTTGGAACTAAATCTGATATTCAAAACTCGGTACTATGGTTATGCTCAAAGCAGTCGAATTATATTAATGGTATTGTATTGCCAATCGATGGAGGCTTACACTTAGTGGGTACTTCGAATTTAGCTCACTTATAAATGATATATATGGCTTAGTACTCTATACGTATTAATAATGAATGAAATATTGACGAATTGAAATAAATAAATAAATAATGATCGACGATGAGACTGGAAATTCTTAAAAGTAGCCTTGTTCGTCGAAATAGCTTCTTCCACCTCTTAGGGGCTTGACAATATTCAAGTTCAAACCTATCTTTGGTGATACTGGTGAAGTTGGTGGATCATCCAGAACTGAGACAGCAGATGGTTTACCGCTTGTACTTCCTGTCTGTAAAATAGCATATTTTCCGTGGTCATCGTTATTTCTTATTGTGTTATAGTTCTTGTATGTACTATGGCTATCATCATTGTTAACGGAAGCAACTGAAGTTTCTGTTTGTTCATTAGATTTCTGTTTTGCGTAGGCATCCAATCTCTCTTTAATTGAGCTAAGCTTTTGCTCAAAGTTCATGCCATCTCTCAGGACTTGAGATTGTTGCTCCATTAAAGAAGATTTCAACTTCTCAATTTTTACATCTCTTGATTCAATAATTTTCTCGCTTATTAAGAGATGCTTTCTTAAATTAACATTTATTATTTCAACATCATTTAACTTATCATTGAGCTTATGCAATGTATCTTCTAACTTGAATAATTTTAATTCTTCTTGATGAGATACTTTTAAATTTTGCATCTTCATACTTAGCACAGTATTTTCCAACTCTGCTATCTTAGCATCCCTTAATTTTAATTCATCAATAAGCTGATGGGATTTATTTGACCTGTTTGGAGAATTCAGTGTTGCAATTGGTATTTTAGAAGGATAATCTGTAGGTGATTTGTCTTCTCCCAAATGAGTAGCGTAGGATTTACAGGGTGTGTGAGGTGTGATGCCCTTTCTTTGTGATAATTCACTTTCTAATTTTTGAATATATGCCTGATTCTGTTTATTTGTCTCCTCGAGCGACTGAATTTTTAATTGTAAAGATATTGGACTTAATTCTGTATTGATATGAGCATTATTTTTAATCTTTTTTGCCCGAGAACCAAATCTCAAAGTTGATAATGTCTCGAGCTCATTTATTGATGAAGGTGAACAGTTTATTATTAAAGATGTTCTTGAATTACCTCCTAAAGACTCCTGCAAAATCCTTGTTAATTTTGAATCTCTATATGGAATATGAGATGATTTACCATCTGTTAAGGAGTTTATTACATTACCTAGAGCAGAAAGTGAACTATTAATCTTTTTAGCTTCTTCTAAAGTCTGACCCATTGCACCTGTTTTATCAACTTTTTCTGATCCTGCTAAATCTACTAAGAATAAATGACTCCTTTTGATTGTATCATCAAATAATTGCTTTTGGGACAAGTTGATTTGTAAAATAGCATGCGATCTAGAAGACTCGATATTCATATTTGTTATTGAGTGAGATCTTTCCTTCGATCCTTGACTCAAAACACTATATAATTCATTTGATGAGGATACAAATGCTTGTGACAATCCCTTAACATGAATGCCATGCACTTTATCCTCCTGTATAATGAACTTACTATTTGTATCTGATCTTGGATCTAGCAAGTCTCTGATCTGTTCCATGTATATCTCCATATATGACACTCCCACTGTATATTCTATATCCGAGGAACTATTATTTATCTTATCAAAAATTTCGTTGCATATTCGAGGTATGATCCCTTGTTGTTCCTTATCACTGATTGAAGGCCCCATCATAGTGTATGATTTGCCAGATCCAGTCTGACCATATGCTAAAATAGTTCCATTATAACCATTTAAAAAATCTTCAACTGCCTGGCTTATAGAATATTGGTATATTTCTTGTTGTGTGGAATCGACATCAAACACCCTATCAAAAGTATAGGTTGTTCTATTCTCTCTACTCCCTATCAATACAGTTGCATCATTAACAGGATCTGCGATTGTTTTGCCCTTGGATTTCTCAAATTCATTGGAAGGTCTAAACCGACAAATGACCTTAATATTCGAATTTCCCAAATCATCTCTATCACAGGGAGAACTTTGGTCTGGTTTTGATCTATTGATTGTTGTATCATGAGGCCCACATGGGCTCGAAGAATTGGACATAGTGTTTAACCACGTCACTTTAACTGGCTATCTCTATTGAAAAGCCTAACCGCCCCGTGTAATCGTCTAGTTCTAACAAGAACAATACATACTAGTTTTACAACTATTTATCTATTCAATAATTCTCTTTTGATCTGATGTCACATGATATGCGGCTCAAAAGACTTTCAACGACTTTCAATAATGTCGCTAGACGGTGGGGCCGAAGAGGGGACTATAATCCGAATTGTCTGCAAAACTACTCGTAATAGTTGTTATTCTTCATCACATATAGCTGACAGTATCTCTATTACTACTACTTTGGACATCTCTTCTGTTTTTTTGATCAGTTATTGGATTTTCAGTCAACATTATTAGCAGAGCTCACCAACCATATGAATACTATGATGATAAATCTTGATTCGAGTAAACTTTTCCTAGTATGTAACAAGAAACACGGACTGGCTAATTGAATCTTGTGCGTAATCTATAGAGCTTTTAAGGTATAATTACTTCTATTTAGGCCAATCGAAGTCTTCCATATTGCACAATAGGCATTTTGCTTATTCTGCAGCATCCGACACTTTCTGACTTGAACATTACAATTAATCATTACACATTATCTATACTATTGACCTGCATTCACAACGGAAAATCTGATACAAGTGCTACGGCAGTTTACTTCATACATTAAATGTTGCATCCATGCTATTATTTTTGCTCGGGATCTCCACTACCGATGGGTCAGAGTCAATTTGACTGGGGAATCTGAGTCAGTTCGACTGGCTTATCTGCTTTCCTATATTTCAGATAAGATATTCCCACTCCAGATGCAACTATCATTACACCTATATACTTGAGTAACGGTACAGTGTCTAGGTACGAATGATACACCGAAATGGGCCTTTAAAATGCCCCTATAGTCTGAACACGTAATTTCCATGGCCATGCAAAAATTTTCATCAATTTGTATATTTCACGTGATTGATTGTTAGTCCGAGAAATTACTCATAGTATGAAAAATTGATTTAATTAATAGATAAACGTATAAAAGATATTAATATTTCTTTTCAATTAGATTGAAATTCAATTACTATAGTATTAACAAATGTCTGTTCCACAACAAATCGGTGAAACTTTTCAAAAAGCTATGAATCTTTCGGGATCCCCAAATGCTGTTTCAACTTCCCCTACTCAATCATACTTGAGTCAATATGTCTCATCTACTCAAAAACCAACCAAAGCTTTGAAGCCATTCTCTACAGGTGATATTAAAATTTTATTATTAGAAAATGTGAATCAAACTGCTATCAGCATTTTCCAAAATCAAGGTTATCAAGTTGAATTCTACAAATCATCTTTGGGTGAAGAAGAATTGATCGAAAAAATCAAGGAAGTGCATGCTATTGGTATCAGATCCAAAACCAAGTTAACCGAAAAGATTTTGCAACATGCCAGAAACTTGGTAGTTATTGGTTGTTTCTGTATTGGTACTAATCAAGTTGATTTGGAATACGCAGCCAAATCAGGTATTGCTGTTTTCAACTCTCCATTTTCCAACTCTAGATCTGTTGCTGAGTTAGTTATTGCTGAAATTATCACCTTGGCTAGACAATTAGGTGATCGTTCTATTGAAATGCACACTGGTACCTGGAACAAGGTAAGTGCTAAGTGTTGGGAAATTAGAGGTAAGACCTTAGGGATCATTGGTTACGGTCATATTGGTTCTCAATTATCTGTTTTAGCTGAAGCTATGGGTATGAACGTTATTTACTACGATGTTCAAATGATTATGGCTTTAGGTAACTCTAAGCAAGTTGACACTTTGGATGACTTATTACAAAAGGCCGATTTCGTTACTCTTCATGTTCCAGAAACTGAGGATACTAAGAACTTATTATCGTCTCCACAATTTGCTGCAATGAAGGATGGTGCTTATGTTATCAATGCTTCTCGTGGTACTGTCGTCGATATTGCTGCTTTAGTTCAAGCTATGAAATCCGGTAAAATTGCAGGTGCTGCTTTAGATGTATACCCTCATGAACCAGCAAAGAACGGTGAAGGTTACTTCAACAATCAATTGAACAGCTGGGCTTCTGAATTATGCTCCTTAAGAAACGTAATCTTATCTCCACACATCGGTGGTTCTACCGAAGAAGCGCAATCTGCTATTGGTGTCGAAGTCGCCACCTCGTTAACTAAGTATATTAACGAAGGTAACTCCGCTAGTGCCGTTAACTTCCCAGAGGTCCAATTGAGAGCCTTAGATTTAGATCAACAAAACTCTGTCAGAGTATTGTATATCCATCAAAACGTTCCTGGTGTTTTAAAGACTGTCAACAATATCTTATCAAATCACAATATTGAAAAGCAATTCAGTGATTCTAGAGATGATGTTGCATACTTAATGGCCGATATCTCTGACGTCGACATCACTGATATCAAATCCTTATATGAACAATTAGAGCAAACTCCATATAAGATTGCTACTCGTTTATTATACTAAACGCTTAAAATTATGAATTTTTATTTAGAACTTTTTAATTTCTACATCTATTTAATATATATTATCTACTGAATGTTCAGGCTAAATGAACAAATTAATAAATAAATTATACTTTATCCATGATTTGTAATCAAAACTTTTCCGTCTTTCAATCATACGACTTATCAACCGATTTTCTATCTTGGATACTAAACTGACCATACACAACAATGCTAGGAGAATACATACCATCATAATGTTCATCTTCAGTTAAGTCCGTATATTTATGACCGGGTAATCTTTATTTAGTTTTGTGGCATTTTTGATATTTGGATTAGCGCTCGAAGAAACAGATCGATACTTGGTGGCAATAGTTAGTTATCACATCAATAACTATTCTGTTTACTTTAATATCTTTCAATTACTATACTGTCATAGAGATTAATAGCATCATAGAATGGCATTAGTTTCAGCAACTCCATATTTAGCTTTGCTAAGTGAACAAGATCCAAGTTTAAAATCATACGCTTTAACATCATTAAATGAAATAGTAGATCAATTATGGGCGGAAATTGCTAATAATATAACTGATTTAGAAGAGTTATATGAAGACAAGTCTTTTGAAAAGAGGGCTTTGGCTGCATTGATTATTTCTAAGGTTTACTATAACTTGGGGGACTTCGAAGCTTCGGTTAAATATTCGCTCTTTGCAGGAGATGAATTCAATATCGAGGAGCAATCGCAATATATTGAAACAATTGTATCTCAATGTATTAATCTTTATACGTCTTTGTCTCAAAAGAAATATGAGGATAAGACTGTGGAAGTTGATACCCAATTGACCGGTATTTTCGAGAAGATGGTGGAAAAGTGTATTAAATCAAATGAATTGAAGTTGGCATTGGGCATTTCATTAGAAAGTTACAGGTTGGATATAGTCCAATCAATCTTGAAGGAACAAATTAAGATAAATGAAGAAGTTTGCTTGAACTTAATAAACTATGTTCTTGTTTGTTCGAATTCGGTAATTAAGAACAGCAATTTCAGAAGTGATGTATTGAATTCATTAATTGAATTACTATTATCATTAAAAACTAACCAAGATTTTTTTACCGTTTTTAAAATTATAGTGCAATTGAACGACTCTAAAATGGCTATTCAACTTTTCAGGGAATTAATCAAAACTAAGGAGAACTTAATAGCTTATCAGGGTGCTTTTGATTTAGTAAGTACTGCTTCTCAAGAGTTATTGGACAATACCATTACTGAGTTGAAAAATGATGAATCATTTGGAGCTACTGAACCTGCTCAGGCAAGATTATTGCATATTTTAAGCGGTGTTCCAACCTGTGACTTGGATATAACATTCTTGTATAAGAATAACAATACTGATATTTCTATTTTGAATAAATCGAAGAACTTATTGGAAGGTAGAAGTTCTATATTCCATTCTGCAGTTACATTTGCCAATGCATTCATGCACGCTGGTACTACCGATGATTCTTTTTCAGAAAAACTTAGAATGGTTAGGTAAAGCAACGAACTGGTCGAAATTTTCAGCTACTGCCGCTTTAGGTGTGATTCACAAGGGCAATTTATCACAAGGTCGTAATATCTTGAAACCTTACTTACCTGGATCATCTGGTGCTCCACATACCAAGGGTGGTTCCTTGTTTGCTCTTGGCTTAATCTTTGCTGGACATGGTAGAGAAACAATTGATTACTTGAAGCAGTTTGTTGATGAACATGGTAACACTGCTGGTAATAATGATACAGATGTCATGTTACATGGTGCGTGTCTCGGATGTGGTGTAGCAGGTATGGCTTCGAATAGTGAGAGTGTTTATGAAGCATTAAAGGTCGTTTTGTATTCTGATTCTGCCATATCCGGCCAAGCAGCTGGTTTAGCTATGGGTTTGGTAATGTTAGGTTCTGGAAATGAAACTGCTATCAATGATATGTTTACTTATGCCCAAGAAACTCAACATGAAAATATTATTAGAGGCTTGGCCATTGGTATTGCTCTATTAAACTATGGAAGAGAAGACAAAGCTTTAGATGTTATTGATAGATTTATGGCACAAGAAAGCTCTATATTGAGATATGGAGGAGCTTTCACAATAGCATTGGCGTATGCAGGTACTAGTAATAATGCTGCTATTAAGAAATTATTACATTATGCTGTTTCTGACCCATCTGATGATGTGAGAAGAGCGTCTGTTATAAGTTTAGGATTCTTGTTAATTCGTAATTATACAGCAGCACCACAAATCGTTGAATTATTATCACAATCTCACAATCCACATGTTCGTTATGGTACAGCATTAGCATTAGGTATCTCCTGTGCTGGTAGAAGCTTACATTCTGCAATTGAGGTTTTGGAACCATTAACTAAGGATCCTGTTGATTTTGTTAGACAAGGAGCTTTGATGGCATCTGCTATGATCTTGGTGCAACAAAATGAAAATGTTTATCCAAAAGTTAAAGAATTCACCTCAAAGTATGCTGATACCATAAAGACTAAACATGAAGATGCATTGGCTAAATTTGGTGCTACATTGGCTCAAGGTATTATAGATGCAGGTGGTCGTAATGTCACTATTAATTTAGAAAATGCCCAAACCAACACTTTGAACATGAAGGCAATTGTTGGTTTGACTGTTTTTGTTCAATCCTGGTACTGGTTCCCGTTTGCACATTTCTTATCATTATCATTTGCTCCAACCTCCATTATCGGTGTGAACGAAGATTTGAAAGCACCAAAGTTTGAACTCAATTGTCACACGAAACCAGAAGTTTTCCAATATCCACCAAAGGTTGAAGAGTCAAAAGAAAAACAACCAGATAAGATTGCCACTGCTGTCTTATCTACTACTGCTAAGGCAAAGGCTAGAGCGAAAAAGAATCAAGCAAAAAAGCAAGAAGAAGAAGGTGTCAAAGCAGAGCCAACAGATGATAAAATGGAAATTGATGAAACTGATAAGAAGGTAAAAGAAGAAAAAGAATCCAAGGAAGATGTGGAAGACGCCAAAAACAAAGATGAACAGCTTTCGATCCGTTATACTAAAGTTCCTTACAAAATTGGAAACCTATCTCGTGTTTTACCTGCGCAGTCAAACTACATATCCTTCTCTAAAGATAGTAGATTTGTCCCAGTGAGAAGATTTAGGGGAACGGGCGGCATCATTGTTTTAGAAGATACAAAACCAGAGGAAAAGGTAGAAGTCATAAAGACCGTAAGACAATTGAATGTCACAGAAGCTCCATTGCCTGAACCATTCACGTTGAGCGGTGATGATTTGAAAGATGATGACGAATAGATCCACTTTATTTCTAACTTTATATTTAGTTTATATAATAATTTAGATTTAAAATAAAAAAATATTAATATTACAATATTACACTTCAAAAATAGCAGTAACAGGACGATGGTCACTGCAGTATGAGCCATTACATTCATGGTCGATAATTTCATGTTTAAGAATAGGTGTACCTTTAGTAGCCCAAATAAAGTCGATACTCGACTCAGAACCGCCCTTCTCGAATCCTGTACAAGTATCCTTGAAGCCACATTTCTCATGACAATTACAAGATGTTTCAAACAAAGACTTCGATAATGTCTGGTACGCTTCTTCGTGTTCCTGACTATTAAAATCACCACTGAGTAAACTAGTTCCTTCAGTTTTACTCATAAGATCAATAATTTGGAGGGAAGAATTCTCTCTCGCTTTCTTACCCTTGTGATCATAATGAGTGTTCAAATAATTAATCACTTTTCCAGATTTTTTATGTTTCATAACAACAACGGTGACAATTCTTGGAAATGCAGCATCCCATCCTTTACTAGGATGATCGGGAGTCTCACCTAACCAATAAGTCTTACCTGATACCAAATCCCATTCATCGGTCTTGTACAAAATAGGTGCAAATTCACCTTTTGACTTACCATCATCTCTACCAACACCAAAAAAATTCCATGGTTTCCCTAATCCTTGGATTATATCATTCAATTGATTTTGTTTTACTTCTTGCAAACCAACCAAAGTAGGGATTGACTGTGAATGCTTATTTATAAGTCCGATCACACCCACTTTTCTCTTTGACCAAGGTTCTTCACCTTTCATCATATTATTATTTTCTTGTCTAATATTGTGTGTATAGATTTGAACCTGTAATGGTGGCAATTCAGCATTTCTATCCTCAACTTTTCCATGGTTAACGTCCCCTTGATAGTTACTCTTTGAATTCGAGTGATGTTCCTTAACCTTTTTTTCAGCTTTTTTCATTAGCTTATTAGCAATTGTAGTACCTAATCCCATTTTTCTTGTGTTGTTTTAGAGAAATTATTCTTTGAAAGTTATTAGAAGAAAAAGAAGAAGTATCTTAAAGTTGTGAAACTCCAGCCTTATTATTGCTATTTTGTCGTGTGACTGACTGCTGCATT
>NW_015385466.1:0-73172 GCF_001447935.2 Debaryomyces fabryi
GAATTGTATATGAAAGCGAAAAACTGTATACTGACTTGAGAAGGGATAATCACTAGTTCACTAGTGCTCTTGAAGGATTCTTGAACGATATACTATTGTAGTAACTTAGACTGTCCGCCATAATAATTTTTGTATAGGTTTTAAGTCTGTTGTAGGAAACAAAGGAAATTGGGAGTTTATTATAGACAGTTATATGTTAGTTAATAATCTAGGCGTAATAATGGCATATATATATTGTATTATTAGTATACCGGTTCTTTTGCAAATACAGCCACGGTTGCAAAACTATAAATGAGGAGGAGATTGCAAAATGAATCTCAAGGATAGACAGAGAGGTATAGGGATGTGAGAGGAATTAACAACTACATCCTGTGCAATGTGGCTATGTTTGAACCTAGTATTTAAGACTAAACTGAAGCAGCAGGATTCAGTAGTGTCTGGAAACACCCTTTGAGGCCCCTTCCGTTATATAAATTGTAAGAGAATACAAGTGTATATTTCAACAGCCCTTGACAACCTTTTGAGATAAGTTTCAGAATATCCCAAATAGTCGTTTAGAAGGGCAGTGTGCTAGGGTGGATTTTTCTATAAATATAATAGTTTCTCCCTCGAACTCACAGAAGCAAAAGAATAGAATAAAAAAAAATATAATTGGCTTGTTGAAAATTAGACTATTAAAGCATAATAAGGTTCCATAATTGAATTGGCTACCTGATTTGTTAACGAATCTATCAAAAAAAAAAACATAAGAAATGGATACTTTCTTTATTAGCGATCTTCAGATCAGAGAGTGCTCTCCAAGAGAATCTGATCTACAAGACAAAAGACATAGACTTGATGTGTTGAAACAAACCGGAACAGTTGAGGAATTCAACCACCAATTTGAAAGTATAGTAGGAAAATTACCTGCCGGTTTTTACTCAGAGGAAACAAAGGTTGATATATATGTTCGGAAGTTGCAATATCATGTAAGAAGCGAAGTACAATACAGGTACCCTGAAGATATTGAGGAAGCACAAAATTTAGCTCTAGCATTCGAGAATAAGTACTATGAACCACAAGACCCCACGACTAATAATACTAAAAAGCAACTGGGCAACAAATCCCGAAACGATGGTACCGGAAACTCGCAAAAAGCTCGACATCAAAATAAAGTTCCAAGGCAAACTCTAAACAACAAAAAGACTATCAAGAGATGCTTCTATTGTGGTGAAACAGACCACTTGATAGCCAGATGTCATTATAAATAAATAAATATATATATAAGTTGAACTTGAAATAGGGTTCACTTGTTAATTTAGTTGACCTGAATAAGAATATATCTCATCTGTCAAATATATCAAATATATAGAAGCGTCTTTATGGCTTCTGACACATAAAGTACTAGGTATTACAGCTACATAGTTTGTGCGATTGTCTAACCACAATTGTCTTACCTCTCCAGGATGTATATTTCATGTTCTAATACGTAGAACAATTCGCAGCCACGTACTTTATTCGTTTTTTATGGCGTTCAAGAATATAGATTTATTGATTGTCATTCTTTATATTTGAAAGGTGTCATCCACGTAGACTGGTCATGTCTCATGTGTAATGCTGTCATCAATATGCCTTACTATTGTCTGAATTATAGTCCGTTGTTGTTCATATACCATTACACATTACAGTATGGTGGCAAGTTACACAAAAAAAGTGTTGATAATCTCTATACTACACGCGTCTGTTTAAAAGCGCTACATACATTAGAAACACTTATATATTATAGAAAACTAATAGTAAAATGTCAGATTTCGGAGGAAATTATAACAATTACGGTGATGGTGGGTTCAACACAGATATCGGAAATGGTGGATTTCAAAACGATAATAATGGATCGCAGAAGCAGCAGTTGCGTTCTAGTTTAACACCAGTAACCATCAAACAAATTACCGAAGCTACGCAACCAATACCAGATGGGGAATTTCAAGTTCATAATGTAAACTTGAATTTAGTTTCATTTGTGGGAGTTGTCAGAAACGTGCAAGATATAACCTCTGCCATTCTTATTACTATAGAAGACGGAACAGGGTCCATTGAAGTACGTAAGTGGATAGATGATTCCAACGCCATGGACGAGAATGAACATCAGAAATACGAAATGAACAAATACATTTATGTTACAGGTGCTTTGAAGGAATTCAACGGAAAGAAAAACTTACAACATGCCACCATGAGACCGATTACTGACCATAATGAAATTTTATACCACCATTTGAGTGCTATTTCACATCATTTGAAGGCTCAAGGTTTGTCTGCCAGAGAAAATGGTGGCCAAAACCAATCCCAAGATAACGGGCTTTTTGTTAAGGATCCGCATGGTATGGAGGTTACCACCTCAATCCAAGACAAGATTTTAGGGGTTATTCGTGATAACACCAGTAGTATGCAAGAAGGTGTTCCTGTTCCTTTCATTTCTCAAAAATTGAACGTGACAGATGACCTTGTATTAGAACATTGTTCTGAATTAATTGATAATGGTAAGATTTATTCTGGATATGATGATAGTGCTTATTTGGCTGTTTGAACGATAATGCCGGTTTACTTTAAGTGTAAGCAGATGATGGTCTGTTTACTCTTGTTTAAGAAATGATAATGTAAAATAATTCATATAATTAAATATATACAACTATAACTTATTCCATGTGTACAATTTTGATTAATTCTTTATCTCCTTTAATCCATTGATCCCGGCATTATTGGCCCTTGCACAGAAAAATGCATTCCATAAGTCCCCATTGGTGACAGACTCTCCTTCCCCGTTACCTTTGTTGACTAATGTATCTATTCCACCACTCTTCATCAACGTCATCGATTCTGCCTTACTTAAATTTCTTTCCTTGGTTTTCGATATTGATTTCAATGTACCATCTTGTTGTGCCGATGGCGTAGTTTCTGTTTCAAAATACTGTAATCTTTTATTAGTGGACATTAGCACAATACTCTCTTCTACCGTATTCTCAATTGCAAACATCCACACTGTGGTAAGTTTAGTTTGGCCAATTCTATGGATTCTCGAGATCGCTTGTAACTCTAGGGAAGTGTTAACCAATGGCTCACACAAGAATATATGCGTTGCGTTCACTAATGTCAATCCACTCGCTTGTGCCTTCGCATTTAACAAGAAGCAAGTGATTTCGTTCTGCGGGTCCTTAAATTCTTCCACGCTATCATACTTATTACGGCGACGACCTGCTCCTACTTCTGGAGTTAACGTTCCATGCGACCCTAAGAATGAAATATTTGCAGACTTAAATGCCGTTCCAAGTATATATAAGAGATCCTGCCATTGACTGAAAATAACAATTTGAACCGTCGGATCTTTGCTTCTCAAGTATAATACTTGTTTCACAATCATATCAACCTTAGAACTGTATGAGTTTTTTAATGGCATATGCTGAATATCATCAATTATCACATCATCAATAGGTTGATAAATAGAATGTAAATTATCATCAACTTTATGATTCCCTGTAGTATCCACAGCATTTGCTTTCAAATTTGGCTTATGATGGGTAAAATTGTATACCGTTGATATATTTATCGCATGCTTGCACATTGGACAAGTTTTTTGATTCCTTAACCATAGTTCTAAACATTCTTTACAATATTTATGACCACACTGGGTTAAAGAGCCAATTGTAATTGTTGATCTGCAAATAATACACATAAGTTCTTCTTCATCATCATTGGAGTGGGGTTTCTCTATAATATCATCCTTTTTTATCAACGTTTGCAAATATCTGAACTTTGAAATAGCTTTACCCATCGATGAATTTACTTCGATATATTCCTGTAATTGTCTCTCTTGTTCTTTTAAAACAATCTCATAAGTCAAATTTTCTTGCAGGAAATCATACTCTCTAGGCTGAACACTATCTGAAATTTGCTGCAACTGCTTGAAATATTCGATACGACTATTGAAAACAGAGTTACAACTCAAATTTAGTTCCTTTTGGAGTAAGATTTGTGCAAGTTTTTGGTTAGCAAATATAGTTCGTACCCTTTCACTTATTTTCTTGAACAAATCATATTCAATTTGCTTCGAACCTTCATCTAAGAATTCCTCATCTTTTAATTCACTTTCGATGTCTTTGATATCGAATACGAGTTCCTGTAAAGAACTCTTTCCTGTTGGTTTAACATTTCCCCTTATTTCCTCAAGTTGATTTAAGAATATTGTGCTGTTAATTCTGTTGGCCTCTGAATGTGTGTCACTAGGAACTTGATTTACTTTCAAAATGTTCATCTTGGTGGAGTTTTCATCACCTACAATAAATTCATTACGATCTACCAATATCTCCGAAATTACATTCAAGTAACATGATGCTTTATCTTGATCTTCAATAGAGCCCTCATACTCTTCACCGTCTGGTGTCTTATCGTGACTCAATAACGGTTTACATAAAATTCTGATCAATTCACTCATCCAATTATTAATAACTTCACATTGAACATTCAACTGAGTCGCCAATCTCTCAAATTTCTCGAAGTAAAACTTCGACTTCATACCCACAATATAACTTTTTAACGAATCAACCTGAATGGTTGGTAATACATTGAAAAACTTCTTGGACGTCTTTGGCAATAAAGTTAGACCAGTATCAACAAACTTTTCGCCATTCTTATTGTACCATACTCTAGAAGTAATTTTAGAATCGACAGCTTTGCCTACTGCCTCAATTGATCCTTTTAGTATATCTTGCCTAGTTTGTTCCGCAAGATCATAATATTTCAGCTCCAAGAACTTATGTTTCGCCGAATGTAGTTCATTCTCTTGTAAACCTACTGTCGAAAATCCTTCAAGCTCGTTAAATTTTCCTATATCAAACACTTCTATTGGAATTCCACTTATAAGAGTAGATATCTCCTTTGTATTTTTATTCTCTTTTCCAAGAATATTCAAAGCGTCTGACGGGGGAAAGTTACTGAGCTTCAATGTATTGATCTTTTCTCTATATTCCTCATCATAACATTGGAAATTACAAGACGCAATTAAGAAATAAAATTTATGCAAAGTTACCTTAGCCAATCTGATCTTGAGTCTTGTCATTCGAATTTTATCTTGGAATTTATTCAATGCATCTCGGATGCCATCCATAGAGGATGCATAGCTATCATTTATATCAATATCATCATTCTCTCCCTCGATATCTTCATCTATATTAACTGGTTTTAAGTTATAGCGCACTCTATAATCTCCATATTCCTTAATATAATTTTCAAGCATCAATTTTAATCGGTATAGGATATGCTTTATTCCAAGTAAGCCTACTTTTAAGAATTCTAATGACTTCTCTGGTAATAAAATATACTCCTGAAATTGTGCAGCGTCGATATATATCTGAATAGTCAGATTTTCAGCACTACTAATTTGATCGGATGCTTTTATTAACATATCATCAAGCACATTTTCCAACGTTTTTAATTGCAGAGCAGTAGTTACTACCCTACTATTATAATTCTTAGATTTATACTTTTTTGAATTAAGATTCAATTTACCTATTTGAGGATTGCAGCATACTTGACGTAGCCTAACTAGCCAATACCTCATATAAGTCAATACAGTTGATGATGGTTCCCAGTCGCTTAGTACAGGATTCCCATTGCTATCTAGACATATGGCTGCCAAACATTCTTCAAACATCTGATTATAATTTTCTTGTTCAACAGGGGTAAATGGAATCGTCATCAAAACTCTACTTTGAGGTGGTAATCTAATATCATCATGGACCATTGCTTTAGTATGTCTTAAACTTATTTGACTCCATAATTTAATGAAGTCACGATTAGTGTACCTTCCATTCACTGTCGTTAATGTGGCCCAACTGTTTTTGGACAAAGGTCCAGAGAAGGGCTGAAATTTTAAGAACCTTAAAATTGAATGCAAATCATTGAAGTCTTTCTTAATTGGAGTACCAGAGACACCCCATGCGTGGAACCTGGGAATTAATGCTGCACTTTGAAAAGCTCTTGAAAGCCTTGACGAAACCATCTGAACTTCATCTAAAACCACTCTCCAGAAATGCGTTAACATCAATGGTGACTGATACTCGTGGGTATTATATATATCTGTAATTTTATTATGTTTTATGGCTAAATGTATTTCATCTTGTAATGCCTTTTCATAGTCCGTTTCGTGTTGGTTTTCAGATGATTTTTCATTAGCTATCTTTGGTTTTTGTGATTGTAATGATAACTGAAACATTGCTTTATAATCTCTAAGTAATGCTTCGTTGTCTATGTTGTCTGCCGCTTCCTTCCTTGGCTCGTTGTCTTCGAATGTATTATCACTTCCAGTATCACCATTATCAAAATACGAAGCTTTCCGTTTGGAAGAGTTTCGAGTTGGTTTATTTCTAGATGAATATAAAGCATAGTCTAATTCTTTCGAAATTGTGGAATATGTTGTAAAGACGATGTCAAATCGCCTTAAATATTCTGCAATCAAACCAGCATTATTTTCTAGTTTCGGATATTTATCAATCCCATTGTATATTGTCACAGCCAAAGATGGGGCTAAATGAACAATTTCTTCGTTCCACTGTTTTAAAATAGAGTCGGGCGCAATAATCAAGGTGGTCTTTGCTTTTATTACTGTCTTTAGATCTCCAAAAGATTGGAGTTGAATTTGTATAGGTTCATTCACTGCATCTATTGGTCTTGGGTTCATCAAAACCAAAGTCGTAATTTCTACTGTCTTTCCCAATCCCATTTCCTCTGCTAATAACCCTTGAGCCGGTAACACACCCTCGGATTTTTTACCATTTAATTCTTTGTGATAGTCTAAAATGAACTGATATGTTTGGTGCCTAGAGCTCAAATTGCAAGTGTATTTGTTGAACCAAAATACTCTATTCTTATTAGTTATTCTGTTCCACCCAAAACATAATTTGTTTAAGACAACACCGACTTTATTATCTACTTCTTCAAAATCTATCTTTCGGTTACTAAAATACTGAGATAGCATGTTAATTAGATCTATATCTATGACATAATCCTTCACACATCTATTTGTATTCCAATCATACTTCATCCCTTCCTTTTGTATTAACCAATTTACGGTTTTTCTTTGGAACCTTAGTAAATTTGTATCTAATTCTGGAATATCAAACGATTTTTCTATCAGTGGAATTCTTGCCGTGTTTTCAGAAATTGATTTATAGAATAGTTGAGGTGTTGAGGGCTCATGTAGATTATCATCATCAGTCGTATAGGATAAGTCATTCAAAGTAGGCAACGAAGATGAAGACAATAAAATTAATTCTGAGACCTTATTAGTTATATCCACAGGAAAGCGCCCACTTATATCACCCTTCAAATATATACTGTAGAACAAACTAACGTTTATTTTATTTGTATTGGCATTAAAAATTAATTTAATACCTGGGCCAAAAAATTGTAAACTATCTGAATTTATTTTTGATGATGGAAGATTAAGAATAGCTACTTCGTCCCTTAAAATTTCTAAAGCACTTGATGTATCATCCTTTGAATTATTCTGTATATTTATAGATAATAATAATTTGGACTTGAGTTTAGCTACGTTCTTGTTTTTAACACCAAGTAAGTGTTCATCCGTCTCAAAGTTCAATTTTATATCATCGGTTCTAAATTCATAAACATTTGATTCGAGTATCCTAAACCCTGTAGAATCATGTGGCAACACACTCAAATCTATGGGGGAGTCACACTCAAATTTTATAATTCTATTAGTTATGTCTATCCATTCAGATTCATCCTGGAGGTTTAATTGGGAATTTTCATAATCTGTCTGATTTGAACTTCCGTTCTGTATTTCACAGATACCTATATCTCTATGGAGGGTCCTTCTCCTTTTTTTGTGTCTATTTAGTTCTTTGGACTGATAATCTTGTGATTTGTGATTAGCAAATGTGATTAATGATTCGGGATCGAAATGAATAATCAGTGATTCACCATAACCTGAATATAACCCCGATGGCTCCGAAATCAAATCAGATGCCTTTTCCATGGTCATATAAACCAACTATTTAATGTATAGGACAATTATTCTATTTTGAAATAATGGCAAAATATGGGTACTAGAAAGACGTTCGTAAAAGCTCATTATCTGCGACTGCATGTTTACACTTTCGACTTTACACTACGAGAAATACTAGTTGAATAATGATAAGAACTGAATTGTTTATTGACGAACTTGAATATAACTTAGTTACACCTTCAAATATATATCATGATACATTATATACAATAAGCAAAGCTAAATTAACTTAAGCAAACTCAAAAAAATTTTACGAGTACAGAAATTAGATCTAATTCTTATGCTATATCTGTGCTTAGCTATATTTAAATAAATAGCCACAATGAACCAAAAAAAATTATTAGCACCAACAGAGCTAAAACATGAAAATTTCCACTCAGTGACATCTTATTTCACTGACACTGGTTTATTCTTTCTTCTTTCTAATATAGAAGCACCACCTAAATTCAAGTCGAACGGACTGGCTTGTTGTTTAACGTGACGCCTATGCTGCTGTTGTTGGGTGTATCTTGGAGCACGTCTATTATAATTATCCTCATTCAATACGTGTCCGCTCGTATCAACAGACTCATCTTCATTCTCCTCTATCAAATCATCAATGTCCGGGATAGCAGTACCCTTTGATAATGCAGCTTCCTCGCCCATTCTATGGACTGCAGTGGATATATCGAATGCATCTCTCAAAGCAACAGCCGCAGGTGTATAAATCTCATCATTACCATAAGTAGGGCCTTTGTTGTTCTTGGCTTGGATTGGATGATTATAATTATAACTACTGGTATTTTGAATCTTTCTTGAGGAAGTTATAGCAGGATCAACAACTGGCATCTTCAAGATCCATGGATCATTCAAGAAGTCATCTATACTATATCTCCTCAGAGGGTCAACAGTTAATAACCTTGAAACACAGTGCTTCGCCTCCTTAGATATCTCGTCCCACCAGGGACTCAAAAATGTGTATTCACCCTTAGCAACCTTTTCAGTTAAAGTTTCGATTCTCTCATCATAGAATGGTGGAAATCCACATAATAAGGTATACAATACACAACCAATAGCCCACATATCAACTTCTCTAGAGTACCTCTCGTCTCTTACAATTTCAGGCGCAGTATAACCAACAGTACCACAAGGAGTTTTTGTATTGTGTTCCCATATTTGCTTCGACAACCCGAAATCTGCAATTTTAACGACACCGATACCCCCACCTCCAATACCTGGAACAAAGTCACCCTCATCACGTTTGGAGTTTGGATCATCAGATTTTCTTAATTTTGCAATAGGGTTAATCGAAGGTCTAAATTCAATAGGCATGTATAACAAATTCTCCGGTTTTATATCTCTATGGACTATTCCAACTTCCTCATGCAAATATCTAATGGCGTGAGCTACTTGTACTATGACATGGCGAGCCAAATCTTCTGAAAAGTATGTATAGTTCACAATGGCAGTGAAAATTTCACCTCCTACTGCCAACTCTTGAACAATATAATAGTAATCCGATGAGTCAATAAATTCAATGAAGCTTACAATATTAGGATGGTTTAATTGACGCATTATAGTTACCTCCTTCAAAACTGCTTGTTTCTGGGCCTGATCCATTTGAAACTTCCTCAATATCTTGATTGCGACAAATTTATCTGAGGCTACATGTCTTGCCTTATACACAATAGAAAATGCACCTTCTCCCATTTGCTCTAAGACCTCGTAATTTTGCAAATTAGGATACTCAGTCTTGTTCTTTTTTTGTCTCCTTTCCTGCTCAACAATGTGTGTAGCTGCTTCATAGTTGTTGTTGTTGTTTTTGGCCCTAGCGCTTCCGCTACCATCAGACTTTCCGTCCCGTATGTCCTGCGTCTCATCCACGCCGCTCGTTTTAGATACCTTGTATTTTTCAGTCTCAACGCTATGTTTGGGATTCATTACATCGTCATCTAGGTCCATATTTGTAGCTGGTGAATCATGTCTCATATTGTCATCAAACAACATTTCCCGATATTCGTCTTTCGAAGTCTCAAGACTAGGATCGCTGATGCTTGGATAATGACCTTTAAACTCGTTAGCATTCTTTCCATGCCTAATAAATGCTTTTAAGTTTTCAAACATAATTAACTCCTATTATCGCCGATATTCCCTTTCTGTAATTTTTTTGATATCTATCTATGCCACCAGTTTTTCGATATTTTTTCAATCTAAACAATATGCAATCTAGTAATGATACGACTTAAACTATCTAGTCGTTTCTTTCTATCCTTGAATACAGTTTGGCAAGAGTAGTGAAGTACAACAGTCGATAATATTCCATAGACTCATCGCAGCGCTTATAGACAACGACATTTTGGTTTGCTATCGACGGGATTCCTGAGTATGTCGCCAAATCGAGACAATGTCGCGATATGAAAAAACGTTGGGCCTAGAGCGAATTCTTAGCGTAATCCCACGTTATCGAGATTTAACTCACTTGTTTACTCCTCCAATTAGACGCTTGAAAAGGGTATTGACTACATATTCAAGACCATATACAACGCTGGACGTATATATCGAGAAATTAGATATCAAGTAAAGAATGAGTGGACCACCAGCTATTGTATTTACCGATTGGGACGGAACTGTGACTCTCCAGGATTCCAATGATTATTTAACCGAAAACCTTGGATTCGGTAAACCAAGAAGACTTGAAATCAACGACGAAATATTGAATGAGAGAGTTTCTTTCCAAGAGGGTTTCACCGAGATGTTGAAATCTATTCCAACTCCATTTCCAGAATGCATTGAGTATTTGCTCAAACACATCCAATTGGACCCGGGGTTCAAAGATTTTTACCACTGGTGCTTCGAAAGAAATATTCCGGTCATTGTTATCAGTTCTGGTATGAAGCCAATTATCCATGCCTTGTTAAAAAACTTGGTTGGTGACGAAGCTATCAAAAACATTGAAATTATCAGTAACGAGGTGGATGTTAAAGCGGATGGCAGCTGGAACATTGTCTACAAAGATCCAGAGACCTCTTTTGGCCATGATAAGTCTAAGTCTATTAGAGAGTACTTAGAACGTAATGGTTACTCGAGTCAGAACGTGCCATTATTGTTCTATTGTGGTGATGGTGTTAGTGATTTGTCTGCGGCAAAGGAGACTAACTTGTTGTTTGCTAAACATGGTAAGGACTTAATCACTTACTGTAATAGAGAAAACATCCCATATACCGAATTCAACAGCTTTGAAGATATATTGAGTAAAGTCACTAAGATTGTTGAAGCCAAAGGTAAAAATATCAATGAGTTTTTAGAAAACCATTAAATAGACTAATGTATTTATTAGAGCTTTTTATTAGATGTAGAATATCTTGATGATTAATAGTCTAGTTTAGGCTGAACCTCTCAATAATTTAACATGTTGTGTCATTATGCAAGTATGAAGTGACATTTTTGGTGTCTCAGCCCGATGCGGAATTTGATATGGCTATGTCAGAGGTAACTATCATTTTGTAAAACTTTTAAAGGCATACCACTTGGTGAATAGCTCTGTTAATAATAGAGATAATACTCCGGTCCAAGATACCATGCTGTCTTCACTCCGTACAAGAAATCGACATTTACCACGAACCAATACTAATACATCGAATAATTCAGCCAGTACCAACCAACAATCCAAGAGGGCTCGGATATGGTACAAAATGAAGGCATCTATGGTGAAGTACTCCAGCTTTATTGGTCCTGGTTTAATGGTCTCAGTTGCTTACATGGATCCTGGTAACTATGCTACGGGAATTACAGCAGGTGCATCTAACAGATATTCACTACTATTTATTGTCTTTCTTTCAAACATCATTGCCATTTTTTTACAAAGCTTGTGTGTTAAGTTGGGGTCTGTAACTGGTTATGATTTGGCTAGGTGCTGTCGTGAGTATTTACCCCGTAAACTTAACATCGTTCTATGGATTTTAGCTGAATGTGCCATTATTGCAACCGATGTAGCAGAGGTTATCGGATCTGCTATTGCATTGAATATACTTTTAAAGATTCCATTGCCAGCCGGTGTTGCAATTACTATAGTTGATGTCTTATTTGTGCTTATGGCCTACAGAAATGATACCTCTTCAACTAAATTCGTAAAATTTTTTGAATATGCTGTGGCATTATTGGTGGTAGCAGTGGTAGTATGTTTTGCAGTTGAGTTGTCTCAAATACCTGGTGACATAGATACAGTCAGAGCTATATTTAGAGGATACTTACCATCGCTGGAAATGTTTAGAGGTAGTGGGATGACAATAGCTACATCAATTATTGGGTCTACCGTAATGATTCATTCGTTATTCTTAGGTTCTGGCATTGTTCAGCCAAGATTAAGGGAATACGATGTTCAAAATGGGTATGTTATGTTAGATGAATTAATTGATGCCGAAGATGAAGTCATTTTAAACGAAAAATCCGAATCAAAACAGCGTCGCTTCATAGAAGATAAAGAGGCAGCGTACTTTTATAACTCTTACAAACCATCATATCAAGCCATAGAATATTCTTTCAAATACTCAATCATTGAATTGGTAGTGACCCTCTTTACCTTTGCCTTATTTGTAAATCTGGCCATCTTAATCATAGCTGGTTCTACTTTATATGATACACCCGAAGCTATGGATGCTGATTTATATGCTATTCACAATCTACTTTCGACAAATTTGGCACCCGTTGTTGGAACTGTCTTTATGTTAGCTTTGCTTTTCAGTGGACAGAGTGCTGGGATCGTTTGCACAATTGCAGGCCAAATTGTTAGTGAGGGACATATAAATTGGACTGTCAAACCTTGGTTAAGAAGATTAATCACCAGAGGAATTGCAATAGTTCCATGTATGATCATATCTCTTTGCATTGGTAAAAATGGTCTTGACGAAGCTTTGAATATTTCTCAGGTGGTTATTTCTATTTTGCTTCCTCCGTTGACTGCTCCGTTGATATACTTTACCTGTAAGAAATCAATCATGAAAATAGAAATACCTGCAGATCTTCAACTGCATGGATCATCTGAAGTCGAAGTCGAAGTACAAGAGACGCAGGAAACAATTGATACTACAGACAGTGAACAAGATATAAAATATAAATATATGAATAATAATTGGTTAACTACAATATTGGTAGTACTTATATGGTTGTTTGTTTCGGTTTTAAATATCTATGCTATCGTTGACATGGCTAGAAACGGAGTTGCAGGTAGTTAAGGTCCTCTATAGTTTGCATTGCTTTAACGTGTACGCACCAAAATTAAATATCAGATTCCGTAAGACGCAAAATATGGTCTATGGTTTAATCAGAGTATTTAGCATTAGATTTGTTATAAAGTACATCTAGTTTTAATCAATCCAATTGAATTAGTTTGAACAGCTTCCTTAACTGTGACTATTTTTCGTATCAATTCGTGTTGGAAATCCAAAAATTCAAAACAGTGAGGATTCAGTTTCGCTATCCCTTATCAACGGAAGAAAGAGTATAAGTGAGATAATTTTTAATCAACGGATCTCAAATAAGTTCAATTGATTAAACCAATCTAACAGGTAACACAGAATACAAGTTAAGAGTAGCTTGTATATTTGGGTAAGTAATTGTTGTTAGTTAATTCGATTTTCCTAACATACAGTTTCATTTTGGCCGAAAAAATTAATAAGCCCATTTTATAATTCATTTCATGCCATCTTCAAATATATTGAGAAAGCTCCATATTGGCAAAAGCAGTAGCAACCTCAAAACTAGTACTACGTCAGAAATAACAGTTAATTCGCTTGATAATATCGAATCAATGGATCAATACAACCAGTACCAATCTCCGCAATCCCAACAGCAGCAGCTTAACCCATTACCGGGTCAAGTGCAGGGCTTCAACCTGGATCAAGCACATCCTCAACAAAATTTAGCTACCGAACAACATTTATCTGCTGAACAACAACGTGTGGATGATGCTATCAAGCGTTCTTTGTTACCCGAAAGATCGACCGTTTCTAAGGGTAAATATTCATTAGCTGATTTTAGAATATTGAGAACTTTAGGAACTGGTTCTTTCGGTAGAGTTCATTTGGTACGTTCCGCTCACAATGGTCGTTATTATGCCATAAAGGTGTTAAAGAAACATCAAGTAGTCAAAATGAAGCAAGTTGAACACACAAATGATGAGAGAAGAATGTTGAAATTAGTCGAGCACCCATTCTTAATCAGAATGTGGGGTACCTTCCAAGATTCGAGGAATTTATTCATGGTAATGGATTACATTGAAGGTGGTGAATTATTCAGTTTATTAAGAAAGTCACAGAGATTCCCAAACCCTGTAGCAAAATTTTATGCTGCAGAAGTCACCTTAGCTATTGAATATTTACACAGTCATGATATCATCTACCGTGATTTAAAACCTGAAAATATTCTTTTAGATAGAAACGGGCATATTAAAATTACTGATTTCGGTTTCGCAAAGGAGGTCAGTACAGTTACTTGGACGTTATGTGGTACACCTGATTATATTGCTCCTGAAGTTATTACTACTAAGCCATATAATAAGTCGGTCGATTGGTGGTCTTTAGGTGTTCTTATTTTTGAAATGTTAGCTGGTTATACTCCATTTTACGATTCAACTCCAATGAAAACATATGAAAAGATTTTGTCTGGTACGATTCATTTTCCAAGCTTTATGGGACCTGATGTTATTGACTTATTATCCAAATTGATCACTGCTGATTTAACCAGAAGATTAGGAAATTTAATGAATGGACCATCAGACATTAGAAATCATCCGTGGTTCCTGGAAGTTGTATGGGAAAAATTATTAGCTAAGGATATCGAAACACCATATGAACCACCTATCACTGCGGGAGTTGGTGATTCTTCGTTGTTCGATCATTACCCAGAAGAAAAATTAGATTACGGTTCAGTTGGTGAGGATCCTTATGCTCAATATTTCCTTGAGTTCTAACTTTTCTTAGTTGGTATAGATGTCCTTGTACCAACGATTCGATTTACCTTTATATTCTTTGTTCAAACTATCAAGTCGTCTTTATTTCTTGATTATTTACCTTTAATGCAGTTACGTGTATTTTTTTTCCATGTTAAGTACCTTGACTATATATATGTATGTACTAAGTTACTTATCGATATATTACAAATTTCTAGAATTAAACTCCTCCTAACCACGCAGGAGAACGCTTATATATATTCTATAGTACATGGTCTGAGTGAATCAATAATCCATCTCCAACGACAACGCCGTTTCTTGCTCTTTCTCTTATGAGTGAAACCTTCAATTTACGCCCTAAACACCTTCTTACATTCCAAACAAACATAAAACAAAATCATCGATGTATCTTTCCTTCTTTGTTGAGATTGGAAAAAAACACAATCCTTATTACCGCAATCTGGACATTCCTTAGAAGATCTAGGTAAAGTAGGATCACTACCAATATCTTGCACAACACCCGCCGTTTCCCCAATGTTGGTTATCAATTCATGTCTGTATACTTTAGGATTCTCGGCCAACTCAGTATAGTCACAATTACGGCACGAATATAAAAGTCTAGCATTATCCTTATCCTCTTTTGGATACAACATATTATTGCACTCGGCACAAAATCTGAATGAAGCCATGGTCTTCCGATTACCGTATTCTCCTCCGTATTCCCAGTATACTTCAGCTAATCTCTTATTATCATTAGTGTTGATCGAGTAATTAACAGATGCTTACCTAATGAAAAAGGTCGTGTGAATTTTACCAATTAATTTTCCAGCTTCCACTCAAAATTTTTCAAAAGGTAACAAACAGTTCGAATAAAGCCCAAGTAAAAGGTATTCAATAGGAGTATTATTAATATATATCATGTCTTTATTACGTCACAGTGTCAGACCAACCTTGAGATTGGTTTCCAAGAGAGTTTCTCCAATGGCCATTCGTTTCAACTCGAGTGCACCAGCTGAAGAGAAGAAAGCAGTTGATCCAAAAATCTCAACTATCGTTGACCAAATTTCTACTTTGACTTTGTTAGAAACTTCAGCTTTGGTTAGTGAATTGAAGGAAAGATTAAATATCCCAGATATTTCATTCCCAGCTGCTGGTGGTGCACCTGCTGCTGCACCTGCTGCTCCAGTAGAGGAAGAAGTTAAAGAAGAAGTTGAAGAAAAGACCATTTTCTCCATTAAGTTAGAATCCTTTGATGCTAAGTCTAAGCCAAAGGTCATTAAGGAAGTCAAGGGCTTATTAGGATTATCATTGGTCGAATCGAAGAAATTCGTCGAAGCAGCACCAAAGGTGTTGAAGGATAATGTTGCCAAGGAGGATGCTGAAAAGATTAAGGCTGCTTTGGAAGGTTTAGGTGCCAAGGTTACATTAGAGTAAGCTTGTTACTAATATGCTCCCAAATCATCACATTCTACTTCTCAATAATCTTACATCATTATTACCGAATTCTTATTTTATTGACCATAAGTTATATAAATCCTGTATATATACATTAATTTCATATTGTTATTAAGACGGCAAGTCTCTATGCTAGTTGTAGTCCTTTTGACTGTTGTGTTATGAGAAAATATGATTCGTATCGTATGCAGCTTGGTTTCTTGCTGGAAACTGACTGAAAGGTCCGTTCACTTCATGAGCTATCAGCAGTTTTTGGCCTCCGTAAAGACTTATATTGTTCATTCTACTATTAAATACATCATGGTTGTATGGCGCCTGGGACTTTCTGGTCATGTCTCCAACTTGATTCCGTTTAATTGATCCATGTTCAACACGCCCTTTAGGGTGCTGTAAAGTTGATCTTGTAGGTGTTATGAATGAAGATATTGGCTGAGAGGAGCCATCGAGTTGTAATACTCCTGGTGGCCTAATCCCACTATTAGTACCCAAAGATTCTCTGTAGGGTTCTCTATATCGGTCTACCGAATCATTAGTGAATCTATCATCAACATGACTAACTTCTTCGTCATCAAATTCGCTATCTTCATCATCACTCTCCTTTGGTCGATTATTCTCATAATGATCATTGTTATATATCTTGTTAATATCAAGGGTGTTAGTTCGTTCTATCAACTCATCTTCGTAATTTACTCCTGTAGATCTGCTTGATATTGAAGGTGACAAATTGGTGATTCTATCTTGAAAAATCCCGTACTTTGTTTCGTCTACTGTATCACCGATTATACTGTAAACAAGGTTCTCGAGGCTTTCAACCAAAATAGTTAATTTATGGTATGCATAATTCGGCATTTCCACATCAGAGTATTGTATTGATAAGGATTGAACTAAGCTTTGAACTGATGATAACATATTACTCATTTGTGCCTTTTGAAAGGGGCTTAACTTTGAAGAACCTTCAACACTTTCTTCTAATACTAATAAGTTTTTCAACAATTTCTTAATATTTTGTCTTTCTTGTGCCTGATGTAAACTTTGTCTGCTATTTTTTGAATATACTATATCTGATGAATTCTTCAGCAAAAGTCCTTTTGATTGAACCGTGTTTAATGGACGATTATCCGTATATCCCTTCGATAGCCTTTCATAAGCTTGAGTTCTGTATCGATCCATCTATTAGCTTAAATTGATCTTAAATTATATACTTTAACAGAGAGCTTTTATGTCACAGATATAAACGAGCCAAAAAAAAAATAAAAATATTTATACAACAATATTTGATTTAATGGTAATATAACTTCAAATTTAAAGTACATACTGATAAGTGTCTTGCATAGCTAGTTACAATTCTGCTTGATCTACAAGCATTAATTATGGTTTAATAAGGTTTGCGTATGACTGTTTCAATTCATCTACAGCATTCATTGAGTGACCTAGATCTCGATTCACAACGATTCACAAATAAGGATGATATAAAACCTTGGTTACAGAATTATTTATTGCATAAGAAGGGAATACATGTTGTAATTGCACGGTCTGATGCAAACAAGATTGTATTTAGGTGTAAATCAGGTAAAAATAAAGAATCAGCAGAGAAAGTCAGTATAGGTTCAAGGCGCCAAATAACATGCCCCTTCAAGATAAGAGCAAATTACTCTATAAGAAACCATGTATGGACTTTGGTTGTTATGAATGAAAACCATGACCATCAATTGGATAATTTTGGCTTAGTACACCAAAGTAAACTTGCATATTTGTTTAATCATAAAAATGATGAATCTGGAATTCTTTCGCTGGGGTCCGACGATACATCAGCAGCAGCATTGACAGGTACTTCGAAAAATGGTACGTCCTCAGATGTATTCAGCTCGTTTATTCGCTCGTCGGAAATGGCTTCGCCAAACGATGTACACAGCAACCATAATCTAGCCCTGTCAATTGAGTTGAAAGATACAGTCACGTCGAAAGACAATAGTGATAGTGAAAAAGTGGTTAATACATTTGAGGAACAGGAGAGTAAAAAAAGGAAAGTACCTAGGAGGCATATCACTAACAGGAAAAAATCTAAAAGTAATAATAATTCAATACATGATGAAAGCCATGAGTCAATTCAAGAAAAATCTAGCAAGGAGGTAGTTGATGATCTTAGTGAGCAAGTGAATACATTAATATCTAATTCAATTATCAATAACCAAGACTTCATTGATAAGGAAAAGTCCATGATGATAAAATCGTTTTTCTCACGCTTCATTAGTGACTATAAAACTATTATCAATACTGTGGCAAATCAACAAAAAATGGCACTAAATACTTGGTTCAGCACCCCAAATTCTGCTCAAACTCATCTAAATTCGCATCCAAACACTAATTTAATCCCGTTATCTCCCTTGCTAAATGATACAGATACAGAGTATACAAACGCTACACCAAATAATAGCAATAACCAATCTATTGACAACTTGACACATCTTCCCAATATGTCGTTAGGATCATCACTCATAACAAACGTAGGGGCTCCAGGCAACGCAGGCCCGTCAAGCTCCAATGCAAGCAATAATTTTAACAATTTTATTGTTCCCCCACAAATGCAGTTGCTGCAAATTCAGAACCAGAACCAACAATTGCCCTCTTTCAATACTATTCAAAATCAACTTCCACTTTCACCCAATTCGTTGGCTAATAATTCGACTGCTTCTTTGTTTATGAATAATTTTAATAGTGCAAATTTGAATTCAAGCACATCATCATTAATACCACCCATAAACAACACAAATACCAATACTACCTTAAACCCTTCCCATCTATTAAAATCTTCCAATAATAAAAATAATGCATTGAATAATCACATGAACCTGTCCACATCAAGCAACAGACTAAGTCGTAATAAAAATAAACAAAACAATTCATTAAACCTACTTGGTAATAGTATAACACTGACAATCACGGCAAATAACAATTCTCTAAATAATTCTACGGCTAATTATGGTGGTTTATCATCCCCAAATAATAATATCATTAATTCAAGTATCCAGAATAATTCGAACAACACAGCATTTTATAACAAGGAGCTATTATCTGGGAATCCAAGCAGCATTCCACAAAACTCTACAACATCAAATGCTTCTGGTACTCTTAATCATATTGCAAGTTTGAATGATAATGGATGGTAACTTGCATTTACAAAATGCGTGCGTAAATAATCTCTCAGTGGCCAAATATTGAAGATGCATTTTATAGTTCTATAGGCATACAATTTACAAATTATCACACAGTTATACAATGAATTCAAATAGTAGAGTATTCAATGCTCTTCCTGGTATAGTATTATCTGACTTAGCAGACTCTACATTAATAATTCCGTCTATTTCGATAGGGAATATTCCACAATTGGCAAATGATCTTTTGATTCATTCATTAAATTTCATAAAAATCGGGAGTCTTAACGATACTTATTTATACCCATTTGCATCCCCAATAGACACCCTGGCAGATATTGGACAAAAAAAAGGAATTTCTACTGCTGTAGAAGTTTATCACAATAAAGAATTGAAATTAACAATAATTCAACAAAGATCTCCAATTATTTCTGGCTGTACCAAGACATACGTAAATGAAGTTATTCTTCCGTTTATAAAGGAAACTAAGATGGTGAAATTTTTGATATTAGATTCATCAGATGCTGGTTTAGTAGAAAACTTGTCTCCGGGAACAATTGACTTCTATACAAACGAGGACTTATTGAATAAATCACTTGAGACGTTAAAGATAGGTCTGGGTGAAGCAATTCAATTAAGAAATGATGATTATAGTCACTCAAGCTACATACGTTCATTAATTATGTATTTACATTCTGGAGACCTGTCCGCAGATTTCGAAGTAAATGTTCTTGTCTCATATGTTTATGAAGGTGATAACTTTTTTGACGGAGAGCACTTAGCCAATAAGACCATTGAGGTATTGAATTTATCACCAATTGAAAATTGGATAAGACCAAGAAGTTGGTCAGGTGTCTATGGTGATAGGCAAGTGCCTAATGCAATGGAAGAAGGTTTATTTGGTTAATATAATGTATATAAATATTTACAGTCGCAATTAAAGTTCAAATTCTTTTATTTATAATTAATACTACAATCCTAAGTATTTTTCTCCGTTATTTTCTGTAAATATTCTTGCAATTCAGCATCTTGACCATTTTTATTTGAAGCATTGCCTGAATAAGACATAGGCAGTCCAGCTGCTTGGGTGAACATCTTCTCGTTAGAATTTCCTGCTAACCTTTTAAAGTCTTCAAAATTATTATTTTGATTATCACCGGTATTGTTGTTATTAATATAACCTAAATTTCTCATAAATTTGTCTAATCTTGCATCATTTCTTGCGAAATCAGTATCCAACATAAATAAATCCAATTCATCTCTAGGAGCTTGTATCGCATTAGACGTATACTTCGGTTGACTCTGTGTTTCAGATTTAACATGAACACCACCAGACAAAGGATTGAAAGGATTTGAATTACCAATATATGCATTACTTCGTAATTGTGAAGTGCTAAATGGCATGGCAGATTTTTCTAATAATGAATGGTCACTAGCAATACCTGAACCTTCATGTATTGTTTTTAAATTGGCATCCTTGGGTTCTGAGGTATCAATTATAGATAAATCTTTACTATCTGATGATGTCATTGTGGTAGGTGTATTTATAGATCCTGGTAATCCTTGAGTATTCGTAGACATCGGTGAAAAGCTGGAACTTCCAACTTGGTTGAAAATTTCCGAATATGGAGATTGTGCACTAGCAGGCATTCCAAATGGTTCACCCTGTACTTTTTGATTATGACCAGTAGAGTGACTCTTTTTTCTCGTACCCATAGTGTTTGAATCGCGAGACATGGATGGTAGTAGGTCATCAGTAATACCATTCATGATTTTATACAAATCCCACGATATTTTGCAAGGAATAGAGGTTAAGGCGGCATTCACCAATAGACTTCGAAATTGTTCAACATGATTATTTTTCAACGCTTCATTATTGTCATGATTTTTGCTATCGAAAATCATCATTTTGGAAAAGTTAAATCCCATTAAAATAAAATGGTCTATGAATGGATAGTACTTCAAGTTCTTGATTGTATTAACATTAACCAATTCACGTATTGACTTGACAGACTTCGTGTACTTTTGATCACGGAATTTTATAATCTTATCTTTAATAGTTTCGCCTCTTTCAGTAGTCTTGAGTGCACTTAATCTTATGGCTAAAATGCACCAAGTCAAGTTAAAACTTAAATGTAATAAAGCTACCATTGGGGGAATTTTTTCTGAGGATGGAAAATGCTCAGTTTTACAATAGTCGGGAAGTCCAGATAAGCATTCATCAAGCAGTTTGTCGAAATATGCCAAAGTATATTTATTCAAACCACCTTGCACCTCTACCTTGTTTGTAACTTTCTGCAGTTTATCATTATCGGCACTTTGATCATTAGCCAACGTATCTTCTGAAGTATCTACCGTGCATGTTATAGCCAAATTCAAAACAGATACCACCTTTATAAATTGATTGAACGTCAGTAAGCATCTTCCGCTGTCCAACTCTAATACATTAGGAGTATGATAAGATTTCCAAGATTCCCATTCCTCCCAACCATCGGAATTAACAGTTGGAACTGGCCAATCCATAGCTCGAATCAATGGGGTACGTCCCATTCTTGCAGCCAATAATGTATTTATAACATAAACTGTAGACCAAGTTCTCTCACGGATAATTTTATCTAACGTAGTAGACTGTTGGGGTGTTTCCGATCCTGTTTCTTTTTTAAGCTGTTGATTGTTATCGTCATTATTTGATGTTGCGGGTGTCATGAGTCTAACATCTAGGGCCATACGAGTTGAAGATGATATCAATACCCAAGAATAATCCCATTCTCCTTGTTGATAATAATAAAGACCTAGCAATAACATTGCTTGAATTGTTTCGATTGTAGAAGTTAATGAATTTTCGAGGGCCATAATGGCATTTTTAGCATAAGATTCTGATATTGCATTCGCAGATCTATCATTTGAAGAATTGTTTGAAGTTCCTGCTTTTCCTAGAGCAATAATAGCCCATAATAATGCAATCAAGTTACAGTCTGATGCTTGGAAAGATGACGAATTAGTATTATTACCCAAAAATTGTAAATGGTGGATTTGCCTAATAATGGACAATCTATCCAACATAGGAAGCCAAGTATGATATATCTGGAAATAGCAGTCAACTAATTTTCTTAGATTGTCAGGAAATTGAAATATTTCTATTGGTAATTTTATGGTGTTGGCTATTGATGCTGTTATTGCCGCAGAGGATACGTTAAATATAGATCCAACTCTAAACGGGTTTTTCTGCTTCAAAAGAAGCTTGTTGTTATACTGTTGAATAGATTTTGTAGTGAATCCTGAAATTAAAGATGACAAACCATGGTATTGTAAAGCAACTGGCTCCCAGTTGTCCTTTGTGTCCTCCAACTCGTCAGAGATAAATTGGAATATATCATCCTTCAAAAAGTATGATGGGTCATTTACAAGATTATAATCTTGTGTCATTTTACCATTACTGACGTTGAAAAGTGGGTTATTAAGCAACGTACTGAAGCTTGTAGGATTTGAAACAAGATTCATATCCAGATGCTGTTGTTGCTGCTGATGTGCATTTGAAAGTGAAGTCAATCCTGTTGTACAATTCTTTGCGTCATGGACACTAGAGTTGTTCTCTATTATAAACTGATTAAACATATCAGATAATGCGTGATTGTCCCATAATACTTGAAGACTGCCTATATTCCTAATGAGATTCTGTGCTTCTAAAGGATCAGTAAGCAATTTCAATAAGTGATTCTCTAATCCACCATTTTGAGAATCTGGTTGATTTCCATTCATTAAGCTGGCAAATAAAGCTTGGAATAATAGTACCTTCTTTTCTAAGTCATGCGTGTAACCTGTAGGCAATCCCCTTCGTTTTGATGACTGGGTATATGTACAGCTCTCAGAATTAGCAACACATGTCGAACATACTGGAGTCTTTCCATCACATTTAGCTTTCTTTGACCGACAGTAATCGCATGCTTGTTTCACTCTTCTTTTCTTTCGATTATGACTGTCCAATGGCTCCGACATAATTACAACAAATACCTATCAAATAAATAATCATAAACCTATCTCTAAGTTTATCTAGCTAGACAATTATTAGATCAATGACTAAGAATATGAACTTATAGAACGTACTAGTTTAGATCCACATCCACTAGATGAAGAAGTCGTTTGCCTGTATCGTTTTATTATGGTACTTAAAAGTCAGGATAAAAACTTATCCGCACTGGCATTAATAAATTACGCGGGGTACAATTTCTACTACACAAAAAGTGGCTTCAATGTTATAGAATACTATATTTTTTCAGTCAGTTACTATGGAGATTATTTACTTCTATAAATCGATTTCAATTGGTTTCAAATTTGGGGAAATTTCGAAAGATGCTTCGGTCTTTGCCTTAATTTCTTCAACAGATGAAGATGGATCGTACTCGATAAGGACCAATTTTTCATCAATAACGTCAAAGACAGCTAAATCAGTAATAAGTCTAGATACACATCTCTTACCGGTTAATGGGAAAGCACATTCTTCTAATATTTTTGGTCTTCCCTTCTTGTCGACATGCTCCATGACCACAACCACTCTGGTAGCGCTAGGGTTGGAAACCAAATCCATGGCACCACCCATTCCTTTAACACGACCAGGTAAGCCCCAGTTGGCTAAATCACCCTTTGCAGAGACTTGTAAACCACCCAAGATAGTTAAGTCGATTTTACCACCTCTAATCATGGCAAAAGATTCTTCTGAACCGAATAAAGATGATCCAGCTTGAACAGTAACGGTTTCCTTACCTGCGTTGATCATATCTGGATCTTCTTCGCCCTTGTTTGGATAAGGACCTAAACCTAAGATACCGTTTTCAGATTGTAAAGTGACGTTTATGGATTTTGGTAAGTAGTTTGGTGCTAAAGTTGGCATACCAATGCCTAAGTTAGCAAATGAACCATCCTTAAATTCTTGAGCAGCTCTTCTAACGATCTTTTGTCTCTTTAATTCAGCCTCGGAAGCAGGAGCTTTATCAACAGAATCTTCAGATTCAGAGAATTTGAAAATCTCAATATCCTTTGGTGTAGTGGATTGAATAACTCTGTCAACATAAATGGATGGTAAATGAACGTCTTCTGGTAATATTTCACCAGGTTGTACTATATGTTCAGCTTCGACGATAGTTAATTTGGCATTTCTACCCATGACAGAATTGAAGTTCCTAGCAGCACCTTTGAACCAACAGTTCCCGAGTGTATCAGCTTTATATGCCTTGACTAATGCAACATCTCCGAAAATAGCATTTTCTAACAAGAATTTTCGTCCATTAAATTCTCTCACTTCTCTTGGCTCAGTAGCTTTCAATACTTTGGTTCCAGTTTCGTCATATCTGACTGGAAGTTTACCTTCCTCCAACCAGGTACCAACACCTGCAGGAGAGTAAAAAGCTGGGATACCTGCGGCTCCTGCTCTCACTCTTTCTGCCAAATTTCCCTGTGGTGTTAGTTCCAAATCAATTTTACCTGTTAAATATAAACTTTCGAAAGTTCTATTACCCCCGATATAAGAAGAAATCATCTTGGTAATCTGACCAGTGACTAACAATTGTGATAAACCTCTTCCATCGAGACCTGCGTTATTCGATACAGCCGTGATGTTTTGAATTTCCGATTTTTCTTTTAATGCATTAATGACAGTATCTGGAACACCGCTTAGCCCAAATCCTCCAGATAACAATGTGATGTTAGATTCGATTCCCTTTAAAGCTTCATCAGTAGTTTCAACAACTTTTGAGTGTTGAGTTGTCTTTGATAAGAGCCTAGCGAACCTTCCGATAGAACGGTTCGAAGCACTCACACTAGAAATATTCAATGACTTAATTAGCTGCATTACGATTGAGTAGTAACTGATGAGTTCAAAAAATCTCTAAACTAGTGATAAGGTATAGATTATATATTCTCCAGCATTCATCTTCGGAAATACATTTAAGCGGGGTCTTTGGGTACTGAGGGTTGCGAAAATATTAAGCCGGAAATATGTAATCGAATCACGGATTTCTGATCTTACGACCAGTGACGATCAAGAAAGTCTACATATACGGATATTTAAAATCTATTCTAGACTAAAATGGTGTGATGTAACAGATTGTTTTATTTGCAATTCAAAAACGTACATTCATTAAATTAAAAAAATTGCTAATTAATTTACATTAAACTAATCTAATGGAGCTGCTATTGGCAAACCATTTTCATTGATAGTGAAATTGCCTTTACCTAATGCTTTCAAAGCATCAGTATTTTTAGTTAAGACTAATTTTCTTGATTCTTCTTCTGTGATAATCCTGAAATGCCAATTCAAATACCAATCATCTTCCTTCATATTGTATTTTACTGCTTTTTCTTTGCCTAATTTATCTAAGGAAAATAATAATTCTGATTTGACACCAAAAACAGCATCTGATGTTTCATAATCACCTTTTAAATACAATGCAGTAATAAGCTTATCGTAACCTTCCTTTTCAATAATAAAGTGAATGTGAGCAGGTCTATATGGATGTCTGTTGATTTTTTTCAACATTCTTCCAACCGGCCCATCATGAGGAATAGGGTATGGCACTGGCTTAGTGCATTTAATATGGAAAGAACCATCTTCACCGGTACGTATAATACCTCTCATGTCCGCTCCATCTCTATCAGAGTACTGAGTATCGTAAAATCCATTTTCGTCACATTCCCATAAGTCAATTGTTGCATTAGGAATTGGATTTCCCTTGGTGTCTGTCAATAATCCTTCAATAAGCATTGGTTCACCTTTTCCCTCTGAACAAATAGAAGTTCCATCTTCGTGGAATACTGCATCATGTGTGTGGAATGGTCCCAATAAGGTTCCAATAGTGGCTTCTTTTGGCTTTGGATGAGAAAGACTGTCCACTAAAACAGACAATCCTAAAGTGTCAGATAATAATACAAACTCTTGTCTTATATCTGAACACATTTTACCAACTTCAGTCAAGAATTGAATTCCCGCATCCCATTCATCGGTAGTTAATCTTGTTTCTCTCGCGAAATCATGCAAATGATGAACTAATCTGTCCATTATGAATGTCAATCTCTTATCATCGTGCTGAGAGTTGATTGCAACTGTGTTTTCAGTGATTGTTTCCTCATTCATCTCGAGAATCTGCAACTTCCCATCCACAAATACTGGACCTGATTTACTTGGCATGTTCGATGATTTATTATGTTTTAACGAATTTATAAGGTAATTCCACAATAAAGTAGTTACTGATGAATTATATTCCTAACAAATCAAGGACTTACGTATACTTTTATACGCTGTTGTAAAACCTTTTCCCCATGTGGGGTTAAACATTTATCCGGCGTATCAGACGACTTTACGACTTTATCGTCATCGATCACTCAGCAAACCGAAAAGTACGCGAGATTTCTGTTTTGTGATCGGAAATGTGATCCTGACAAGACTAAGATCGGTCCGGATTACGATGAATCGAATACAAACTTATTACGGCCGTAATAAAGGAATTATGTCCTTATATACCAGCTATATACTCATATACCCTATATAAGGATATGTAACAAGAATTCATCATTTGTTTAAAGCAAACTCAATAGCAGCAGTATAACCATATACTCCCAATCCACAAATAACTGCAGTGGCTGTATCACTTAAAAACGATTTGTGTCTGAACTCCTCTCTACTATGCACGTTGGTGATATGTACTTCAATAAATGGAATCGCAACAGCCAGTAAAGCATCTCTAATTGCGACAGAGGTGTGGGTATAAGCCCCTGCATTTATAACAATGAATTCGACGCCTTGTTTCTTAGCTTCATGGATACGATCAACGATAAATCCTTCAGTATTGTTTTGATAAACGGCCATTTCAGAACCTTTTGCTTTGGCCTGGTCAATGGCTGCTTGCTCGATATCCTTTAATGTAGTGGTACCATACTTTTCCGGTTCTCTAGTACCCAACAGGTTCAAATTTGGACCGTTGATTAATAAGATTTTCTTGACCATTCTATAGTCTGGGGTTAATGTGATAAGATGCGTAACAAATGAAGTACTTTTTTCAACGTATTATTCGTCAATATCTTGTAATATTCCAATCAATTGTTAAACAATCAATAAGGTTCGGTTGTTTTATTAAGTCAAGAATATACTTTGCCTGATCTTGTCGATGGATCGTATATATAGACTACTCTACTTCTTTTTCACTCTTGTGAATATCTCCAATGTGGGTTAAGTAATTATCCGTCGAGTGAGCAATTACTCCAGTTGTGTGCACTACTACGGAATTCTACACCTTTGTGGCTCTTACACGGATAATCGTTCTAGCGTATAAATGTCCCGCCATTTCCATATATAACCTGAAAAGTAATGTCCTATAAATCATCCTGTATTCTTCCTATTATCAGAAGAAATTATAGTAATTTATTTAATATTTCGAAAATGACAGTACAACCAGAACGTTTCGGATTAGAGTCGCAAGTAAAGAGAAACCCTCACCCAGATTTCAACAAGGTCGAAAACGAAAGAGCTCCATTTGAAAAGGAAACAAAGTGGAAATTCACAAGAATACCTGATAAGGACTGGACTCCTGGCTCAGGTGCTAACGATGATAGCTGGAAAGACCACAAAAAGATACAAATAGATCCGTTCGCAGAAGACAGAAATCCGGTAGATAATTACAAAACGCTTATTTCCGCAATTGTCCCAAGACCTATCGGATTTGTGTCCACCATTGGAGCTGATGGAACTCGTAACTTGGCGCCATTTTCCTACTTCACTGTTGTTAACCACGATCCTCCAATTTTCACTATCGGTTTTTCTGGGGGTCGCGGAAACGCTAAAGATACCTGCCGTAACGTTTTAGACACTAAGGAATTGACTATTAACATCATTTCAGAATGGTTTGTGGAGGCTGCTAATTTCTGTTCCACAAATGCCCCATTGAATGTGGACGAATGGAAATTGTCAGGTTTGACTCCATTAGAATCCACAAAGGTCAAGCCACAGCATGTCGCAGAATCAGCCTTCTCCATCGAAGCTAAATTGTTGCACTCGCATGAATGGACTTCCAAGAGAGATGAAAATAAGGTCACTGGTACCTTATGTATTGTCGAAGGTGTTAACTTCCATGTTCGGGATGACGTGATCAATGACCAATTAAATATTCTTGATATAGACAAGTTGAAGCCTGTTTCAAGATTAGGTGGTATTACATACGGTAGAACAGTTTCTGGTTATGAAAAGTTGAGACCAGACTTCGACAAGGAATCTGAAACTGATGAAGTCAAGAAGATCCTAAACGGAAATTAGATGTAGAGCGCTAATGTAAAATATTCTAGTGCGCTTTTGTTTGCATTTATAGGTTTAATTAATATACTACAAAGGTTAAATTTACCATAATCATCAAATTTACAAACCTTACTTTGTAGAAGATAAGAAGTATAAATAATTATTCACAATTTGATTTTTGTCGGATTCTAATATAACATTTTGTAGATTATTTCACTTGATGCAAAATTTAATCGAAAAATACAAAAATGCAAAAAATCCTTTAAAACTTGTTCATAGAGCAAAACAAATTTTACTTTATTCAACCTATTAGCCATATACAGCTACTAATATAACGTATTATATACTATATCTGTGACATTTCAAGTCCATAATACTTTAATCACAATCAGTGGCAGGAATTAGCAGCTTTCCTGTTATCTTGTTGTATAACCTGTAAAAAATGAGAAACCTGTATTTTAAATCATCTCAGCTAAAAAAAAGTTTAGATGATAATTTTCAGACTAAACATCATATAGATTAAACTTTAAGGTTCTAGATGTCTGTTGTGGGCTCATTAATATTCTGCACTGATTGTGGTAACTTATTGGATACAGTAGGATCCAAATCCACCTTAAATTGTAAATTATGTTATAAGTCGTATCCAACATCAAATTTTGCAAATTTGAAGGTCATCACTCAATCATCGGAAGATGCATTCCCATCTGCTTTAAAGATGAAGAGATCAGTTGTCAAGACTTCTTTGAAGAATGATGAGTTAGAGGAAGGTGCTACTATTAAGGAGAAGTGTCCAAAGTGTGGTACTGAAGAAATGCAATACCATGTGTTACAGTTGAGATCTGCGGACGAAGGTGCTACTGTTTTCTACACCTGTACAGGGTGTGGATACCGTTTCAGAACTAATAATTGAAGTCTTTTCAAATTAGTTCTTTGAATGGAAAAAAATAAAACTTGTATAATAGATAAACTTATTTGTATTCAATAAAGGATAAAAAGTACCAGCATGTAGCATATATTACATAGATTCTAGCGAATCGCCAGGATAATCTAAAGACTCAGAGATTCTATTAAATTTCGATAGAGTTTTCATATTCATACATATCCAAAGCAACTATAGCCGAATCTCTAACCACTTGATCCTTATCATTCAAGAATGATTGTAAAACAGGTAAACATTCATCAGTAGCAATGGACCCTAAAGCTTCAGCAGCTTCGTGTCTAACCATAGCAGCTTCTCTTTCATCTTTCAATGTTTTAATCAAAGCTGGAACAGTAACGGGATTACATAATTGACCAAAAACATAAGCTATTTCGTGCTTAAACAATGCAGATGGATCGTCAACAAGACCCGAAGCTAAGGCAAGACAGGCCTCATCAGTACCCAAGTCTCTCAATCTGAACATGGCTCTGTATCTCTCAAATAATGGCGCATCTTGATCATTCAAAATCTTTTGTAACTTTTCAATTTTCGATTCTTGATCAGAAGGCATAGGTGGTGCAGGATCAATAGAAGTATACAAAGAGGTTTCCAAGTTTTCTGCCTTGGCCTTTTCTGAGTTTTCCCACCTAATTCTTTCAATAGCCAATTCACATGTTTGCTTAATTTCTATGGATGGATCATTCTTGAAATAGTCTTCTAATAATGCCAAGGAATCCTTGTCACCTAAAGCACCTAAGGCCTCAGCTGCTTCGTGTCTGACCATAATTTGTTGCTTATCGTTTTCCAACACATTTCTCAAGTATTGGGCTGCGTGCAAATTCTTAGTTTGACCTAAAACATACGCAACCTCGTGCTTTAACAACTCAGAATCGTCCTTAAACGATTCAGCTATGTAATCGATAGCCTTGTGTACATCTTCCTGATTTTCTGACTCGGCTCCAACACATTTCAAGTTAAATAAGGCTCTGAACCTGTTGGCCAACTTGACGTCACCAGACTTGTTTGTTAAAACATCTCTTAACTGCTCTAAACTAGCAGTATCGATATTGATTTCTTCAGCCATATTATTACTACACACGTATCTATCCTGTTCTTAAAATTTCAGTGATTCAACCACTCTCCGGACTCAAAAACGTAGCTATCTGTAAAGGAAGAATGAAAAAAAAATTATCTGATGAGAATGCGGCTTACCGTTTTCTCAGCCTAATTCCTGAAGGCCCTAGACCGATAACTCAGGAATTTGTTAAGAGTCCAACCAATAAAACTACATATATATATTACTGCCCATCTGAAAAATACGCTTGACTACTTTTCCTAGTTGTTTCTCAATTGGGGTCATGAACAATTTAGAAACTAGCATTATTCTCCATATTTAACAGCCATGCTCTCTCGGTAACGTTGAAAAATCGGGATATGAGGTAACTTGCAAAATTTGGCTTGGGATTATATAATCTACAGGTTAGCCCGTCAAAAGATTTTTTGTATCGCGCATCAACATGAACAACTAGTGAAAGGCAATAGATATTGCAGTTCTTTTTGATTGTAGAGTAACCAAAAGAGATATAAATAAAGATGGCAGCTCCTCCAATGCCAGATATGTCTAATGCCATTATGGCACAAGATGAAATGGGAAGACCATTCATTATTGTTAGAGATCAAGGCAAGAAACAAAGAAAGCACGGTATTGAAGCTACCAAATCACATATATTAGCGGCTAGATCAGTTGCATCGATAGTGAAGACTTCGTTGGGACCAAGAGGGTTAGATAAAATTTTGATCAGTCAGGACGGGGAAATAACTATAACTAATGATGGGGCTACGATTTTATCGCAGATGGACGTTGACAATGAGATTGCCAAGTTGTTGGTTGAATTGTCAAGATCACAAGACGACGAAATTGGAGATGGTACTACTGGGGTTGTTGTTTTAGCAGGTGCGTTATTGGACCAAGCTTTGGAATTGATCGAGAAGGGGATTCACCCAATCAAGATTGCCAATGGATACGATGAGGCATGTAAAATTGCGTGCCAACAATTGGACAAGATTGCGGATGAGATCAGCATCAAGAATGAATCCACAGATACCAACTTGTTGAAGTCGGCTAAAACGTCGTTAGGATCCAAGATTGTGTCGAAATCGCACGATCACTTTGCACAAATGGCAGTTGATGCTGTGTTGGCGGTAGCAGATTTCGAAAGAAGAGATGTCGATTTTGAGTTAATCAAGATGGAAAGTAAAGTCGGTGGTTCTATTGAAGATTCTTCGTTGATCAAAGGTGTTTTACTTGACAAGGACTTCTCGCATCCTCAAATGCCTAAGAAAATTGAAGATTGTAAGATTGCGATATTGACATGTCCATTCGAACCACCAAAACCAAAGACTAAACACAAGCTTGACATATCTACCGTAGAAGAGTTCCAGGTCTTGCAAGAATATGAACAAAAAAAGTTCCAAGAAATGATTGATCATGTCAAGGCTTCGGGTGCCAATGTTGTTGCTTGCCAATGGGGATTTGACGACGAAGCCAATCATTTGTTATTGGCCAATGGCTTGAATGCCATCAGATGGATCGGTGGGTCCGAATTGGAATTATTAGCCATTGCCACTAATGGTCGTATCGTTCCAAGATTTGAAGATTTATCGCCAGAAAAATTGGGTAAGGCTGGTACTATAAGAGAATTAGAATTTGGTACTACCAGAGACCGTATGTTGGTGGTTGAAGACTGTTCTAATACTAAAGCTGTCACCTGTTTTGTCAGAGGTTCTAACGAAATGATTGTTGCTGAAGGTATCAGATCTTTACATGACTCTATTTGTGTTGTTCGTAACTTAATTAGAGATAACAGAGTTGTCTATGGTGGTGGTGCTGCTGAATTGACTTGTTCCTTAGCCGTCAGCGAAGCTGCAGATAGCCAGATTGGTATTGACCAATATGCTTTCAGAGCTTTTGCAAACTCATTGGACACTATTCCAATGACTCTTGCCGAAAACTCCGGTTTAGACCCAATTGAAACCTTATCCAGCTTAAAGTCTAAGCAAGTGATTGAAAAATCATCTCACTTAGGTGTTGACTGTTTAGGTAAGGGCACCAATGACATGAAAGAATTATTTGTCATTGATCCATTGATTGGTAAGAAGCAGCAATTATTATTGGCCACTCAATTGACAAGAATGATCTTGAAAATTAATGATGTTATTATCAGCGGTAAAGACGAATATTAGTGTACCTATACCTTAATTCTTACATATATATATATATATCATACAATTTATAGTCGTTTTTCACTGTATAGTATATTTGCAATATGGATCGCCATAGTGGAACATTGTAGTGTCTTAACCAAAAATCGAGTTATCCCTTTTAACTCGATAATGTCTTCCAGGCAGTATAGATTGTGGTTAGACTAACCTTCGAGTCAATCATATTAAAAAACGAATTATTTACAGTCTTGTTTCCAGACAATAATCAATTATTCTCCTGTTTATAAGTTAAATATAAGATAGATTCAAGATGGCAAGTATGGGCACTCCAGCTGTTGTCATGGACAATGGTACAGGATTAACTAAATTAGGATTTGCAGGGAATGATTCACCATCATTTGTATTTCCAACAGCAATTGCTACCTCATCAGCATCAACAAAGACTTCCAAGTCTTCAGCAAAGTCGTCGTTTTTATCTTCCAAAAGAGGATTAGAGGATTTGGATTTCTTCATTGGTAGTGAAGCGTTGAACGCTAGCGGACCAAACTACAATTTGTCATATCCAATTAGACATGGACAAATTGAGAATTGGGATCATATGGAAAGATTCTGGGAGAGCTCGATTTTCAAATATTTAAGATGTGAACCAGAAGATCATTACTTTTTGTTAACCGAACCTCCATTAAACCCTCCAGAAAACAGAGAAAGCACAGCTGAAATTATGTTTGAATCATTCAATTGTGCTGGGTTATACATCGCAGTGCAAGCTGTTTTAGCATTGGCTGCATCTTGGACATCCTCAAAAGTGCAAGATAGATCTTTGACTGGTACCGTTATTGATTCTGGTGACGGTGTCACCCATGTCATACCGGTTGCTGAGGGTTATGTAATTGGTGCTGCCATCAAAAATATTCCGTTAGCTGGTAGAGACATAACATTGTTTATTCAATCCTTGTTAAGAGATCGTGGGGAGGCCGATACATCTTTACAAACGGCCGAAAAGATCAAACAACAATTTTGTTACGTTTGCCCTGATATTGTAAAGGAATTCAGTAAGTTTGATCAATACCCCCAAGAAAAATTCGCTCAATATATGGTTGAATATGCTGATAAGAATAGGAACACCACCGTTGACGTTGGTTACGAAAGATTTTTGGCACCAGAAATTTTCTTCAACCCAGAAATTTGCTCGTCTGACTTCTTAACCCCATTACCAACCATAGTTGATCAAGTTATTCAATCATCTCCAATTGATGTCCGTAAGAAGTTATATAAGAACATCGTCTTGTCTGGTGGTTCAACTATGTTCAAGGACTTCGGAAGAAGGTTACAAAGAGATTTGAAAGGTTTAGCCAACGAAAGAATCGAATTAAGTGAAAGATTGAGTGGTGTTAAAAGTACCGGTGTTGATGTTCAAGTCATTTCCCACAAGAGACAACGTAATGCTGTGTGGTTTGGTGGTTCTTTATTGGCACAAACTTCAGAATTTAAGAGTTATTGTTACACTAAGCAAGATTACGACGAGTATGGTCCAAGTATTGTCAGAAATTTCTCCTTGTTTTCTGTACCATAGACTTTTTGGCTTTTATACTCTTTTTCACACGAATTGTAAGTCAAATATGTATTTAGACAGTTTATATTACATGATTATTTTTATTTATATGCGTAGTGTGCGTACCACAAATTTCATTAAAAACGCTCAACCCTATACAGATAAGACAAGCTAAACACAGATATTCAATATATTCAGGGAAAACAGATCGAAATTGAAGGCAATAATGTCTACAGCTCAACTACAGATAGTTGATGGAATAGCATTAACGCAGATTTTCAATGGTTTAAAATCAAATAAGGAAGAAGAAAGAAATAGATATGCCTTAGAATTACGAAATTATCTAGCTTCTATAGCTAGAGATCTATCACCAGAGCAGTTTAATAGATATAATAACGATATCAATAAAACTATTTTTGAATTTTTGCATAGTAATGAAACAACAGAGAAATTGGGAGGAATAGCAGCGTTGAATTCTTTGATTGATTTTGATTCGGGTGTAGGGGAAGAAAATGCTACAAAGACAGCTAGATTTTCAAATTACTTGGGATCATTAATCTTATCAAACGATTTGACAATTATGAAGCAAGCAACCATGACCTTGGGTAAGTTGGCCACTCCTGGAGGTACTCTTACAGGTGACTTTGTCGATTTCGAAGCTAAAAGGGCCATAGAATGGTTACAGAGTGACAATAAGCAACATGAAAACAGAAGGCATGCAGCAATATTGATTATCACTGCATTAGTGGATAATGCTCCTACTTTATTATATAACTTTATCAACCAGATTTTGGAGCATTTGTGGATCCCATTGAGAGACAATAAGTTGGTAATAAGAACCGATGCAGCTATTGCTTTACAGAAATGCATGCGAATAATTTATGATAGAGATATAAATTCTCGTCGATTTTGGATCAAACATTTCATAGATATGGCATCGAAAATATTAAACGATAATGTTGCAAGAAGCAGTGCATCTGAATCCAATGACGCAAGTAGCAATGGTAATAGTAATAATGGCGTGAGTTCTGTCAATGCAGCGGCAAATACCGCCTATAACTTAATTTATTCCACTGCTACGGGTTCGCAAGCTAACGAGTCAATTCATGGTTCTCTTCTTGTTTACAGAGAACTAATTTCATTTCATAGTGATCCATATATTCATTCCAAATTTGAATTGATTTACGAAAACACAGTATTGTATAGGAATCATAAACAAGCAATCATTAGACAAGAATTAACTAATATCATTCCACTATTGTGCAAAGTGAATACTGAATTATTTGTTGAAAAATATTTGCATAGAACATTATTGCATTATTTATCACAGTTAAAGCAATTAAAAAGTCAACATAGCGAAACAGCAAATAAAGATAAGAGTGCCATATTTAGAAGTATTGGGTTAATTTCTTTGGAAGTAGGAAACCAAATGGCAACTTACTTGGATGCTATTTTAGATAATATTCGAGATGGATTATCTTATCCTTCCAATCCAAGTGTACAGCTGATTTTAGTCAATGCAGTATCTAATAATGGTGATAATCCACTATCTGGAGCTGTTACTTCGAGTAATGGGTCTGCTCAGTCAACCATCAATGGCTTGAATAGCATCTCCACTTCTGTTTCTGGACCCTCAAAGTATAGATCCAGCAGAAAGAATACGGAACCTGCCATTTTTGATTGCATAAGTAAATTATCTATTGCTGTAGGTCCAGCTTTGACAAAACATTTACAGCGTGATATCTTGGATATGATGTTTAGTAACTGTTCCTTATCGGTCTACATGCAGAATGTCCTACAAACCTTAATCGTTAATATTCCAATGTTAACTAATCTTATAAACATGAAGCTATTGAACTTATTAAGTTTGGTTTTATCAGGAAAATTTTCAACCTCCTGGTTCGCCATATGGATCCATAAAATGAACGAATCCTTAGCAAGAGACTATAGATTAATTATGATCTCAAGAGACACAGGATTAAGTATCAACAATATACTTAACGATCCAGATAATTATGAAAACTATGATAGTGCAATTTTGGTCCAAGCATTAAATATGCTCGCTTTTTTTGAATTCGAGAACTATCAGCTAAATGAATTCGTAAGATACTGTACAATAACGTATCTTGAACACAATGTCCCTAAAGTTCGTCAAACTGCTACGATAACATCGTGTGAAATATTTATTAAAGATCCAATTTGCCAACAAACTAGTGTGAATGCATTAAATGCTGTTAACGAAGTTTTAGACAAACTTCTCTCTATAGCAATCACTGATCCCATACCTGAAATAAGGTTAGAAGGCTTAAATTGTTTGGCAAATGCTGGAAACTTTGATCCTCAACTTTCACAGGCTAACAATGTCAGACTTCTATTTATTGCATTAAATGATGAGGTATTCAGCATCCGGAAAATAGCCATAAAAATTTTAGGTAGGTTATCGTCGATAAATCCCGCCTATATTGTTCCTTCTTTAAGAAAGACTTTAATTCAATTATTGTCGCGTTTGGAATATTCACCTACAAGTCGGAAAAAGGAAGAAAGCGCTACATTAATATCACTTCTTATAAGCAATTCAAAGGAATTAACAAGACCGTATGTGAAGCCAATAGTCGAAGCATTATTGCCGAAGGCAAAAGATCCAAGCTCATCAGTCGCCGCAAGTGCAATCAACTGTCTTGGGGAGTTAGCGGTCGTTGGAGGGGAAGATTTACAGCCCTTTATTCCTGATTTGATGCCTTTAATTTTAGACACTTTCCAAGATCAGAGTTCTTCTTTTAAAAGAGACGCCGCATTGAAAACATTAGGCCAATTGGCTAGTTCATCTGGGTACGTTATTAAACCTTTGCTTGATTATCCACAGTTATTGGGGATGTTAGTCGGAATTTTAAAGCTGGAAAGTTCACCTCATATAAGGAGAGAAACAGTTAGATTATTGGGTATCTTAGGTGCATTAGACCCTTATAAGCATCGTGAGGTTGAGCAGAATTCTAAGAATATACCATCAGAACAAAATGCTCCACCAGTAGATGTTGCATTGCTAATGCAAGGTATGTCTCCGTCAAATGATGAATACTATCCAACAGTTGCTATAAATAACCTAATGAAAATTTTAAAAGATCCATCATTGACAGCTCATCACAATAAAGTGATTCAAGCTATCATGTATATTTTCCAGACATTAGGGTTAAGATGCGTTTCATTTTTACCACAAATCATTCCTGGTATTATCAATGTCATGAATACATGTCAGCCTTCGATGTTGAAGTTTTACTTTCAACAATTAGGTGCATTAATATTGATAGTTAAGCAACATATTAGACCATTTCTTCCTGAAATATTTGAAGTTATCAAGGGATCTTTCAACATTAATATCCAATTGAATGTTCAAGTGATCATTATTAATTTGATTGAGTCTATTTCAAGGGCTTTGGAAGGTGAGTTTAAAATGTACCTTCCAGATGTTTTGAATTTAATGTTAAATGTCTTTGAAGATGATAAATCAGTTAAAAGAGAACCATCTTTACATGTTTTGAAAGCATTTGTTGTCTTTGGAAGCAGCATTGAAGAATATGTGCATATAATAGTACCAAATATTGTGAAAATGTTTGAAATGGGTCCGATTGTACTTCGTCGTGCTGCCATAGAGACAATTGGTAGATTATCAAAGCAAGTTCTATTGAATGATATGGCATCTAGAATTATACACCCTATTTTACGTGTATTACGCCAAGGTAACGATGAATTGAAAGCTACTGCAATGAATACTTTAAGTTACTTATTATTACAATTAGGTAACGAGTTCAGTGTTTTTATTCCTGTAATCAAATCATTATTGATACAACAAAAAATACACTCAGCAATTTTTGAGCAACTTGTTAATAAGCTTTTAAGTGGTGATCCATTACCAGCTTATCTTAACATTTATAAAGATTATGATATCCATGTTAATCATTTTGACGTTCCTGATGTTGATATGCCGTCTAAGAAATTACCAGTCAACCAAGGTGCATTGAAGGCAGCTTGGGATTCCAGCCTGCGCCGAACCAAGGAGGACTGGCAAGAATGGATTGGGAGGCTAAGTAAAGAATTATTGAAGCAAAGTCCTTCGCATGCAATAAGGGCATGTGCTGGATTAGCAACTGATTATCATCCTTTAGCAAAAGATTTATTTAATGCAAGTTTTGCTAGTTGTTGGAGTGAATTATATTCACAGCATCAGGAAGAATTAGTAGAATCGTTTTGTATTGCATTATCATCCCCAAATAATCCCCCAGAAATTCATCAGATTTTGTTAAATTTAGCTGAATTTATGGAACATGATGATAAATCTTTACCAATCGCAATAACAACTCTAGGTCAATACGCGCAGCGTTGTCATGCATATGCTAAAGCATTACATTATCAAGAATTAGAATTTTATGTGGAACCTACTACTCCAACAATTGAGTCGTTAATCAGCATAAATAACCAGCTTCAGCAATCTGATGCAGCTGTTGGAATTTTGAAGCATGCGCAATTGCACCATGACCTTCAATTAAAGGAAACATGGTATGAGAAGTTACAGAGATGGGATGATGCCTTACGAGCATATAGTTTGAGAGAGAAGCAGGAACCTGACAATATGGAAATTACTATGGGTAAAATGAGATGTTATCATGCTTTGGGAGAATGGGAGCAGTTATCTGAATTAGCTCAAAGCAAATGGAATAACTCTTCCAGTGATATAAAAAGAGGCGTAGCTCCTTTGGCAGCTGCAGCTGCTTGGGGTTTAGGTCAATGGGATAGAATGGATTCATGTATAAAGGTCATGAAAACAGAATCTCCGGATAAAGCTTTCTTTAACGCTATTTTAAGTTTACATCGTAATAATTTTGAGGATGCATCTAACCATATTTTGAAAGCAAGAGACTTATTGGTAACTGAAATTACTGCATTAGTGAGTGAAAGTTATAATAGAGCTTACGGCGTTGTAGTAAGGGTTCAAATGCTTGCAGAGTTAGAAGAAATTATCAAGTATAAATGCTTGCCGCAAGGTTCAGAGAAACGGGTTATTATGAGAAAAACTTGGAATACAAGATTACTTGGATGTCAGAGAAATGTTGATATTTGGCAAAGAATGTTAAAAGTTAGAGCTCTTGTTATCAAGCCCAAACAAGATATGGATATGTGGATTAAGTTTGCCAACTTATGTCGTAAATCAGGTAGATTGAATTTAGCTGAAAAGTCGTTGAATTATTTATTGGAAGAGGGTTCTCCAGAAAATCCTTCTAGAGCTCCACCACAAGTTGTATATGCACAATTGAAATACATGTGGGCCAAGGGGCAGCAGAAAGAAGCCTTACGTCATTTAGTTGATTTTACGACTCGGATGTCTCAAGATTTGGGATTAAATCCAAATGACTTGATCACACAGCCATTGCCATCTGAAGGGCCAGGTATTCCAAAGCATGTGGAAGAGTATACGAAGCTTTTGGCTAGATGCTTTTTGAAGCAAGGTGAATGGCAAATATCATTAAACAATAATTGGAGAACTGAAACTTCAGAAATTATATTGGGAGCATATCTTTTAGCAACGCATTTTGACGACAAATGGTATAAAGCATGGCATAATTGGGCTCTTGCCAATTTTGAAGTGATTTCACTTTTCACTTCGCAGAATAACAACGGTAATAACGGAACTATCAATGTTAGTCAAGGTGAAATAATGGATCAAAATGATCAAGTGAACGTTACAACATCTGATGAGCAATCTCAACAGCCCCAGAGACAGATACAACCTACAAATATTATACCTATGGATGTTGTTCAACGTCATGTCGTTCCGTCTATAAAAGGTTTCTTCCATGCTATTGCATTATCAAATACAAATTCTTTGCAGAATACATTGAGATTGCTTACGTTGTGGTTTAAATTTGGGGGAATTCCTGAAGCAGCTCAAGCTATGAATGAGGGTTTTAACATGGTTAAAATTGATAATTGGTTGGAGGTTGTTCCTCAATTAATTTCACGTATTCATCAACCAAATCAAACTGTTAGCAGATCTTTATTTGGATTATTAACTGATTTGGGTAAAGCACATCCTCAAGCACTTGTTTATCCATTGGCAGTTGCAGTTACATCTGAGTCTGTAAACCGTAAAAAGGCTGCATTGTCAATTATTGATAAAATGCGTATTCACTCCGCAACCTTGGTTGATCAATCTGATTTAGTCAGTCATGAATTGATCAGAGTTGCTGTACTCTGGCATGAACAATGGTACGAAGGTCTAGAAGATGCATCAAGACTTTTCTTTGGTGAGCACAATACTGAAAAGATGTTCGAAGTTTTAGAGCCTTTGCATCAAATGTTACAAAAGGGACCCGAGACCATGAGAGAGGCATCATTTAATAATGCATTTGGTAGAGAACTTGCTGATGCATATGAATGGGTTTTGAACTTCCGTCGTACTAAAGATATTACTAATCTAAACCAAGCATGGGATATATACTATAATGTTTTCCGGAGAATTAGTAGACAGTTGCCTCAATTACTGAGTTTGGAATTACAATATGTATCACCGAAGTTGGAGGAGGCAAACAACCTTGAATTGGCAGCGCCAGGTACATATCATGCCGGAAAACCAACCATCAAGATTGTCAAGTTTGATCCAACATTTTCAGTCATCTCATCTAAACAGAGACCAAGAAAATTATCATGCAAAGGTAGTGATGGTAAAGAATACCAATACGTTTTGAAAGGTCATGAAGATATTAGACAGGATAATTTGGTTATGCAATTGTTTGGTTTGGTCAACACATTGTTGGTAAACGACCCAGAATGTTTCAAAAGACACTTAGATATTCAACAGTACCCAGCGATCCCATTATCACCTAAGGTGGGTTTATTAGGTTGGGTTCCTAACAGTGATACCTTCCACGTCTTAATAAGAGAGTACCGTGAGTCGCGTAAGATTTTATTAAATATTGAACATCGTATAATGTTGCAGATGGCCCCAGATTATGATAGTCTTACATTATTGCAAAAAGTGGAGGTATTCACCGGGGCTTTAGATAATACCAGAGGTCAAGATTTATATAAGGTTTTATGGCTAAAATCAAAGTCTTCGGAAGCTTGGTTAGACCGTCGTACCACATACACACGCTCTTTGGCAGTAATGTCTATGGTTGGCTACATTTTAGGTTTAGGTGATCGTCATCCTTCTAATTTGATGCTTAATAGGATAACGGGTAAAGTTATCCATATTGATTTCGGTGATTGTTTTGAGGCTGCTATATTACGTGAAAAGTACCCCGAAAAAGTGCCATTCAGATTGACAAGAATGCTTAATTATGCCATGGAAGTAAGTGGTATTGAAGGATCATTCCGTATAACATGTGAACACGTTATGAGAGTTTTAAGAGACAATAAGGAATCATTAATGGCAATTTTGGAAGCATTTGCGTATGATCCTTTGATTAACTGGGGATTTGACTTCCCGACAAAAGCAGTAGCGGAAGCCACTGGTATTAGGGTACCACAAGTCAATACTGCTGAGCTATTAAGAAGAGAAGAAATAGATGAACAGGAAGCAGCTAGATTGACTAAACAGAACGAGATTGAAATTAGAAACGCAAGAGCTGCATTGGTGTTGAAGAGAATTACTGATAAGTTGACTGGTAATGATATTAAAAGATTGAATGATTTGGATGTACCAACTCAGGTGGACAAATTAATTCAACAAGCTACAAGTGTAGAAAATTTATGTCAGCATTATATTGGATGGTGCTCATTTTGGTAGTTATACAAACCCGTGTACATTATAGCATTAATACTAAAAGTTATGTATTTTTCTTTCCTAAGTATGCAGAATAAGTTTATATTAAATTTTAACTGTCTATATTACAAATTTTATAGAAGTAAGATTATGCTATCTTTTTAGAAGCACTGGTGAATCCAATACCCTTAAGTGAAAGCGTCATGTAGTCTTCTTCACCAGGAACTGGCTCGTCAGCACCATCTTTCAAAAATGCTTCTGTTCCAAATACGTTCTTGATATCACGCAATGCCCAAACAAAATTGTCATCAATTTGCTTCTTATGCAACTTTAATCTTCCAACATCTTCCTTTCCAATGGTCATGTAACACAAACTTAACATAATTTGATTCCTCCCAATAACACAACTCTTGGTTAATTCATCGAGTAATTCGTATGCAACTCTTTCTCCTAAGTCTTCAGGAAGCGTCCCCGATGAACCAACACCTTCAGCTAAGATTCTCCATCCCTTTTTCAGCTCGGCAACTAAAGTAACACCAAACCCAGGCGACTTACCAGAATTGTCCCCTCTCCATGCATCGGCTGTTATATTCACTTCTACTCCAGTAGGTCTCAAAATGTTTCTCGCACTGTCAATGATTCTGTTGACCGTTGACGGAGACACACGGGTGCAATAAGCAACACCTCTGATTGCAGATATCTTTGGAGATTCAAGCGCATGCATAGTCAATGGTTGCGGAATTAAGGAGTTACACATAAAGTGGACTTCACCTCCACCCAATGGCGGAGAGCCTCGCTTCAAAATGTGCAATGATACTTCTCTCACTCCAAACTTCTCCATCAAGGGCAAAAGTCCCCATTTGATTGCCTCTATACCCGCATCCTTAGTTCTGTCTGAAGCAGTCAACCCCTTGAATACAACAGAAAACTTCTTCTTTGAAAATGGTGCAAGATACAACATAGGTTCCAAGTAGTATCCTATTGGCTTAGTGGTTGGGCAGTTGTGGGTAACTTGTCCCCCTATGATTATACCTGGTTTATAGATAACTGTAGTACCCGTGTAGGAAATTTCAATTTGGGATCCATTTGTAACAGATTCTAATAGCCTGAGGAATGATACCTCGTAATCCTTTAGACCTGGATTCATGTCATCGGACCTGATCTTCGTTATTTTAATGGGTTTACCTGCTAACGTAGCAAGGATCAAGCGGAACCTGAGATTACGATGACCCTCGAATGTAGAAACATTGGCTTTAATGCTAGACATCTTCAATGTGCTTATTATCTTGATATATAACTAAATTTCTTATAAAATACGTCTAACAGTATGGCCATAATGCAACCAAAATGAATTTTTTTATGAAAAATCATCGCTCGATCACGTGATCTTCCAGATGACATTTATCGAACTTCGCACGTCCGGTAAGTGTAATTGAATGATAATAACAGTACAGGCAATAATAGCTTACTAGACAAGGACATCATAAAGAGATATATTATCAAGGATGTCGGATGTATCAGGTGGAGAACTGCTGTCGCATAAAAGAAGCGTGGATTCGGCGGTGAATGAGAACGATGACATGCAAAATAAGAGACAAAAGACAGAGGAGTTGGGCGGCCATGATGACCAATTTAACGCAATTTTCAACGACCCACTTCCTGAATTTGGTGGCAATGAGAGCAATTCAACTCCATATAACGATAATGGCCAAGAGGGTGAATTAGGGGCTGAAAATTTCGATGCTACTTTGCCAAAGGAAGGCGACCCGTTAGACATAGACTTTGACAATTTACCAACGAACTTTTTGGATTCTGAACTGGTGGCAGGCGCAAATAATGGATCACAGGTGGGCACCCCGAATGGATCTGGGTCGGTGCCGAATATTTCTGCTACTACCAATTCAGCAAGCATGTCGGCATCTCCGAATAACACGCCAAGGCCTACACCACTTTCCAAGACCAATAGTAGATCAGAAACACCGGTAGGTGGCACCTCGAGACCTACATACGATGGAACGAATTTAAAACAAGAATTTGGTGCTAATAATTTAGTGAACAAACAGGACATTTTGAATCGTTACTCGCAAATGCCATCCACCAATCGTATGAACCACCTTACCCCTCAACCCCAAGGAATACAGGGGTTGAATACGTCCAATATTGATAGAATTCCAAGCGCGAGTACTAGTAATAAAGAGCAATTGCATACCAATGATCCGTCCAAATTAAATGACGCATTGGCGGCCGCCGGGGTCGATATTCAACACGAAGAAGAATTGTTGATGCAACAACATTTAAACAGAACATCTAGGTTTCCATCAGCACAACAGGCCCCTAGGCAGAGGTTCGCACAAACGTCATTATTCAATCCATATCATGTGGCAGCATTCATGCAAAGAGTAGCCAGAGAAAATGGCGTTATGCAAAATTTTTACCAGGATGCAGAACTTCTTGAATTAATGTCAGCTTCTTGTGAGAATTGGTTATCCAATATACTCACCAAAACCATAATATTATCTCGTCATCGTAGGAGAGGAATACCAACAATTACAAACACCAATAAGAATAAAAAGTCTGCATCAAATTCAGCTTCCACGTCCAATCCTGCTCTGAGATCTGAGCTTTCTAAAGAACTCAGAAATCTTGCTGCCAAACAGAAAGAAATGGAAGAAAGAAGAGTTTCAAAACGTATGGCTCTAGGCCTAGAAAATAATGGTGCTGATCCTGCCAACGGAGACGCAGCAAATGGGAAGGCTGGTGCCGAGGAAACGTTACATAGAGCTGCCAATGCTACTGCTGCCATGATGACAATGAACCCTGGCCGTAAGAAGTATTCTTGGATGACTGCCAATGCTGGATCAGGTGGCGGTGATGATGGTAAGGCTGCAACTGAGAAAGATGGCAAAAACAAACAAAGTTCTATCATTGCTGTTAGAGGTGATAACGGGTTACGTTTCCGTGAAATAAGGTCCGGTAATTCCGTTACGATGAAAGACCTTTTAGGTGCATTAGAGGACGAAAGAATGGGAACAGAAAAAGCAGTCTTGAAAGGATATGCTAAGTTAAAAGATTAGCATTTTTGTTATATATACTTGTAATATATCTATCCACTTCATTTGTGGTAATAAATCATTTCGTTCTTCTCTGTACTGATGTAATTTGCTTTGAGCATCAAAATTTGTCTACGCGCACTTGATCTGAGATACTAAAAATGTAAACATAACATCAAAACATAGATTCTAGAAAAAACCATAGGCAAGTAATAGATAGATATAGGAAATAAACATTCAACCTATCATGGAGTTTAACTTGTCTACTTACTTCAATAGTTTTGATGTGGAAAAAGACTATTCCATTGACATATCAGACATTGATTCCAAATTAGAATCAGTTACAAATTCTTTAGCCAACAATCCAGAATCTATAAATTTTAACTCAGAGCTCCTAGAAGACTTGATAGAACTTACACATGGATACAAGACACTTGATTTGAAGCATCAGAAGCAATTAGCCTATTTAATAACATCGTCTCTTAGTACGATTAGCCATCAATGCTCGAACAGTATTGAAAGTGGGGATTTTGTTGATTCGATCGATACTTTCAAGGCGTGTTTAGAAAAATTTGGATACTTATTATTTGTGCTATTGATATATCTAGGTAAAGAAGACCATGGACAAGCACATTTGAGTGGGTCAAAATCGAAGAGCTCTTCTGGGTCTCAAGCTATGACTAAATGGAAAGCAAACTGTACTCAAGTCGAAGATGCAGTAGATGTTATAAGCAGCGTTGTCAAGATTGATTTATCCAAAATATTTGTAACCACACCAGAGAAAGACTTGTTCATTGAATTATTTACAAGGCCCATGTTTCACTTGATGGAAGTACCGGAGAGAATGAAAGTGAATTCAATCAAAATGCTCATGTTTAAGAGTATTGCAATTTTAGTAAAATTCCATGGCCACGCAAGTGTTATTCAAAATTCTGTATTGCAATCTCTTATGTACTATACCCATTTGCCAGGTTATATGGCGGAGTTGCTACATATTTTGGATCAACAGTATGACTATAATGTGTTAACTGAAGAGGTTCTTCGTGAAATCTCTCAGATTGAGTTCAATTCCAATGATAGTAATGGTCCTAAATCTATATCTGAATTCTTGATTAAATTATCTGAGCTGAGTCCAAGGCTAATTTTAAAACAAATGTCATGTATTGCTCAATTATTGGATAATAGTAACCAAACCTTAAGATGTTCAGTTGTCGAAACATGCGGTAATATTGTAGTAGATATCATCAAGAATCAAGAAGTCATAGGTGAATCTTCAGAAAGAAATGATAGTCATAACAGTAATCAACAGATAGACGGTCTCTTAGATTTACTTCAAGAAAGATTTTTAGATCAAAACCCGTATGTCAGAACCAAAGCTATACAAGCATTAACTAAAATATGCAATTTGCCTGTTAAATTCACAGCAAGAAGGCAACAAATCGTTGCATTATCGGTTAGGTCACTTGATGATAAGAGTACTTTAGTCAGAAGGAACTCTATCAAATTAATGTCCAAACTAGTATTAACTCATCCGTTCTCTGCTGTCCATGGTACGCAGCTTTCTTATGAGTTCTGGAAATCTAAGTTAGATGAAGCTGAAGCCGAATTAGAGAAATACATTCCAGTTGCACCAGAAAAGAATAAGAGACTAAATAAGATTTCAGAAGATGAAGAAGATGAAGACAACGCTGATAAAATGGAAATAGACGAAAAGGAAGACGATGATAAAGAAAACGATGTAAATAACAAAGGCAAAAATGAGGATGCCAACGAGAGCGAATCGAGTATTGATCATGATGAGTTAAATGCTTCTATGATGGAACAAGAGCAGAACTTACCAGATACAAATGTTCTAGTTAAAGTGAAGCTTACTGTCCAATATTATCAAGATGCTGTCGAATTTATTGAAATTTTACAAACTGGGACCAATATTGTTTCGAGATTACTTTTTCGAAAATAGAAACGAAGTCTTGGAGTCGATGGATTTCTTAGTTCTTGCAGATGCTTATGATATTCAGAATGCTGGTCTAGGTATTCGTCGAATGCTTCACTTGGTGTGGATGAAAGGTTCATCAGATGAAGGTAAGTCGATTTCATCTCATTTAGTAGACTGTTATAAGGACTTATTCTTAGTTGCTCCTTCTGAATATTCAGTTCCTCAGCAAGCTGCGCATATTGCAAAGAATTTAATTGAATTGACTTTTGCGGCATCGGTGGCTGATTTAGCTTCCTTGGAAAAGTTACTTTGTTTCATGTACGAAGAAAAATTAATAAGTCAAGAAGTTATCAACGTCCTTTGGCAAATATACAGCTTCGCAGATCAAAACTCTTCTGAGAGCGACAATCTTAAATTTTCAAAAAGGCAATGCCGTGGAGCCATCATAATTTTGGGGATGCTAGCATTGGCAGATCATGAAATTGTCCTCAGAGGTTTAGATGCCTTACTAAATATTGGTTTAGGAGATAAAGGAAGAAATGACTTGGTTTTATCGAGGTATTCATGTATTGCATTGCAAAGAATAGTGCCACATGTATCTAAGAACAAAGAAATAGTTTCATTCAAAATTGCAAGAGAAGATGAAGCCATCGAAAAGTTGAAAGAAGTACTTCTATCATACAGTGATAATCCAGAATGGTATAGTGTGGCTGAACAAGCAATTGGCGCTGTCTATCAAGCATCAAGCAAGCCAGATGAAGTTTGCTCCAGCATAATTAAGGAGAAATGCATTCTGGTCTTTGGTGATAAAATTGAAAATGAATCAAAGGTTACTGCGTTATCTCAACTTCTCTTTATAGTGGGACATGTTGCAATAAAGACTATTGTACATTTAGAAAAGCTAGAGACTCAATTTAAAAAGAAGAAGCATGAGGCTGAAAGCTCGAAGAATAAGGAATCTGAAAATAATGATAATGAGAATAATGACAATGAATTGGAAATGATTGGTGGTACTTCAGAAGATGACTTCACTGATGCTGTGATTTACATTAAAGAAAGAGAACTTTTATATGGCGAAGGTGCCTTACTTTCAAAATTCGGGCCTTTAGTTCGAGAAATTTGCCTGAATAATAAAAGGTATGATAATGAATCATTACAAAGATCAGCGGTATTGTGCATGGCCAAACTCATGTGCATTTCTTCCAAGTATTGTGAGGATAACTTACCGTTATTAATTACTATAATGGAAAAATCTCCGGACCCAATCATCAGATGTAACTGTGTCTTGGGTTTGGGCGATATGGCGGTGTGTTTTAACAATTTAGTTGATGAAAATACCGATTTCTTGTATCGTCGTCTTACTGATAGCAATATTATGGTACAACGAACATGTCTTATGACTGTCACTTTCTTAATCTTAGCGGGACAAGTTAAAGTTAAGGGACAATTATCCTCTATGGCCAAATGTCTAGAAAATCCTGATCAAGGTATCAGTGACATGTGCCGTCTTTTCTTTACCGAGTTGGCAACTAAAGATAATGCCATCTACAACGGTTTTATCGATATTTTCAGCGGTTTATCGAACGACGATAGCCTTTCTAAGGATGCTATGAAACGTATTGTTAAGTTTTTAGTTGGCTTCATAGAAAAAGAGAAACACCAAAAGCAATTGGCAGATAAATTATTAGTTAGATTATTAAAATGCCAAAATGAAGCTCAATGGAATGATATTGCATTTGTGTTGAACTCCATTCCTTATAAAAATGAAAGTATTAGTCAAGCTCTTGAAGGTGGCTACACTTTGGTCCTGGCGAGACAGTAACTTTTATTCTCTATATTATACTTATATAGTAATGGCATATTTTTAAATCATCTCCGCACATGCAAAACAAAAAAAAAATGTAACGAGTTTATAAATTCCACACATATTAAGCGGTATTCTTGTCTAGTTTCAAACTATATTGCTTAACTTATTGGAGCGGTAAAGATGATATCGCAGTACCTCCAAAGCTATATTACACAGTTTCTGGAAGTGACGGGTTTGGCTGATTCACAATTGAAAATCTTGCTATGCACATTGCTCTCGTTTCCATTTAGCGTTATCTTCAAAAGGTTACCAGATCACAATTATGCTTTGAAAAATGCATATAACATTTCAGTTTCTGCATTTTATATTTTCGGTATATTAGAATTGTATTCTGGATTGCAAACTTTGTTAATTTCATCGTTGGGATGTTACTTTATTACCAGGTATGTGAGAACATCATCAATGCCGTGGATCAATTTCCTCTTTTTGATGGTACACTTAGCGTACAGTCATTTCCATGAGCAATTCTTTCAGGTGTATGATCCTACTAAAATTGATATAACAGGTGCTCAAATGGTGTTGGTTATGAAATTGTCTGCATTTGGCTGGAACGTATATGATGCTAAGCAACCTAAAGAAACATTAACTTCATTTACTAAAGAGCGTCTAATTAAAAAGCACCCAAATTTACTATCATACTTCGGTTATGTTTTCTTCTATGCTTCATTGTTAACTGGGCCAGCGTTTGATTTTGCTGATTATGACAAATTTATTCACTCCACTTTATTCGATGATGTACCAGATTCGAAACGTCCAGGGAAGAGACATAAGCGTAGAATCCCAAGAAGTGGTATCCCAGCACTTAAGAAGACTCTACAAGGTGCTTTTTGGGCAGTAATTTTACTTTTCTTGGGCAAGTATGTGAGCCTTGACTACGTATTAGACGGTAACTTTGTTAAAGAACATGGATTCATATACCGTATATTTTATTTGTGGGTTTTAGGATTTAACCATAGGTTACCCTATTATACTATTTGGTTAATTGCTGAAGGTGCATGCATTCAATGTGGTATAGGCTATAATGGATATGATTCTGTGACTGATTCATTCAAGTGGAATCGTGTACAAAATATAGATCCATATAAATTTGAAACAGGCCAAAATTGCCATGTATGCTTAGAGTCATGGAATATGAATACTAATAAATGGTTAAAGCATTATGTTCATAAAAGAATCGCAAAGAAAGGCAAGAAGCCTGGCTTTAAAAGCACCCTTTTTACCTTTTTAACAAGTGCCTTTTGGCATGGAACCAGACCAGGGTATTATCTAACCTTTGTTATGGGAGCATTCTTACAGACAATAGGTAAAATTTACCGTCGCAACTTCCGTCCTATGTTCCTTCAATCAGATGGTGCCACTCCTAAACCCACCAAAAAGATATATGACTTGGTGTGTTACATTTGTACACAATTAGCATTCGGCTTTATTGTTCAACCTTTTATGATTTTGGACTTCAAGCAATCACTTTACTGTTGGCTGACTGTCCACTTTTATGTCCAAATTGCTACTTTCATAACTATATTTGCATTTAAGGGACCTTACAGCAAATCCATCATTGCGTGGTGTATGTCTCGTCACGATTCAATCAAGAAAGATGAGAAGTTTATTCGTCCTGAACTTAAGTTATCTCAAGAAGAAACAGCTAAAGCTAAAGACGTCGTATATACGATTTTAGAGAAGAGAGATGATAGATTGAGAAGCCCTGCATTAGGATTACCGCCTATTGATATCTTGGAATCTATAGACCAAGAGGATATAGATGAAGATTTGAAAGAATTAAGCGAAGTATGGACTTCATTTAGAGGACGCCTTTCAAATCTTAAAGATGATGATTTCGATGGCTTGAAAGATGCATACAGTAATTTCACCAACGAGATTAATGAAATTTTCCATGTCAAGAAAGAGGACTTGTTATCCAAGAAGCAACCCTAATGATTTGAAGTCATGCATGGGCTTTTTTAAACCATAATATGTAAATCGCCTCATTCTGTTTCCTCGTTCCGTGTATTTTGTGTAATTCTTCTCCATTATGATAGTTTCCAATATTTCACATGAATTCATTCTACAACTTTTCTTACTTGGAAAATCATACATAAGATACCTAGAATCTGTATATACTTTAAGAATACTATCTTACGATGTTATTAAGATCACGTAGGATTAGCGTTCTTCGAAAATCAAGTAATTGGTTCAGATGTTCTCTTTCTACTAATGGTGGCACAAGATCACCTACAGGAATTGTGTTCATGAATATGGGAGGTCCTTCAAAAACTAAAGACACATATGACTTTTTATTCAGATTATTTTCTGACCAGGATTTGATTCCGCTAGGATACTTTCAAAAAATTCTAGCTAAATTTATTGCAAAACGTCGTACGCCATCTATTGAAAAGAATTATGATGATATTGGTGGTGGATCACCAATTAGATATTGGTCTGAATATCAATGTAAGAAGGTATGTGAGATATTGGATAAATCGAACCCGGAGACAGCTCCTCATAAACCATACGTGGCATTCCGTTATGCCGACCCATTGACTGAACATACATTGAAGGAAATGATGAATGATGGCGTTAAGAGAGCTGTTGCTTTCTCTCAATACCCACAGTTCTCGTATTCAACTTCAGGATCTTCTATGAATGAATTATACAGAAAGACTTTGGAACTTGATAGCAATCGCTCAATTAATTGGTCTTTTATTGACAGGTGGCCAAAACATAAAGGCTTCATTAATGCTTTCAGCAAGCATATAAATGACAAATTGCAAGAGTTTCCTGAGCAAGATAGAGATAAAGTTATAATTATGTTTTCAGCTCACTCTTTACCAATGGAAATTGTCAACAGGGGAGACTCGTATCCAGCTGAAGTTGCAAGCACTGTTTATGCAATTATGGAAAATCTTAAATTCAAGAATCCGTATCGTTTAGTATGGCAATCCCAAGTAGGTCCAAAACCGTGGTTGGGAGGTCAAACTGCTAAGATTGTTGAAAAATTAGAGAAGAATGAAGATGTCAAAGGGATAGTATTGGTCCCTGTTGCGTTTACCTCTGACCATATTGAAACATTACACGAATTAGATATTGAATTAAAAGAGGAATGTAAAAATCCAGAAAAGGTTAAAAGGGCTGAATCTTTGAACGGTAACGAAGAATTTATCGAAGGACTTGCCGATTTAGTACAAGAACATTTAAAGTCGGGTCAAATATATTCGAATCAATTAGAATTGGATTGTATATTAGGAGGGGAAAACGCAACTGGTACATTCAAACACCCAAGTGAGTTGTTCGGAGATCATTCCAAGTCACAATGACTTATATCTTATAAATATATATCAAATACATAATATGCACAGAAATGGTACATTAGTCTGAAAAATCTTCCTCGTCAGGATCGAACAAGTCTAAATCTAGAGCACCATGGCCTTCCTGTTTTTTCGGTTCACCCGTGTGTTCTACAAAAGAACCTCTACGTTCTGCAGCTGGTGAATTGGTTCTACTTTCAACTTTACTGTCTTCTGTCTTCTTTACAGCTTCTTCTTTCACTTCCACTGAGTCTTCTCCTAACTCTGCTTTGATGATATCATCTACTCTGATTGAACTCATAGCCAACATACCTCTTCGCAAAGCATCTTCTGCAGGCCATACGTAATTATTAGGGTGTATTTGAAAGGGTAAATTCGCAACTGTAGGTGGTGCTTTGGTAAATTTAGAAAGCTTCAGTGCATATTTTAAAACCTCATTTACATCGACTTTACTATCATTCGGAGATGGAAATATTGAAGATTTATTTTTATTCGAAGGTAATCGTGGCAACTTTTTTAAGTCATTTCGATATGATATTAATTCTTTCAATATGATTTTAGAACTATTATCTAAATGAGCTTGCTTGTCTTTAAGACTTTTAATGTTTGTGCCTAGATCTCGGTGTTTTTCTAATTCTCCTATCTCGGAGCATATAACATCATTCAACTCGATCAAATTGCCGATCAACAGAGCTAACTCATCTTCCTTAAAAGAAGAAACTTTAAAGGAAAGGTTTGTTAAATTTTGTTCGAATTCGTTTACTTTCTCAACTATAGATAATTTCTCAAACACATCCCTATCTTCTTTCGTTATTATTTGATTGGATGTTTCTGGTCCTGTTGATATTCCTTTCGTAGGATTCAACGAGGAGGAAACATATGCATTGGGTGTAGACGGAATGGAATTATAAGAATTGGGGCTACCATTAGTAACACCATGAGATGCCAATTGATTTAGTCTTTGTGTAGAGCCCACCCGAGAAACTGGAACTGATAGGAATGATGAATCGTTTTTCCTGTGTGGTATCATATCTTTGGACTATAATAATTTTAATGATTAAGCATTAGAATTGTAGTACGATCTTAATATATATTTTGGTTCCATAGTGTCACAAAATTGGCAGTATAAAATGTCTTTTACCTGAATAATAAAATTTAGAATGATTAAGAGGAAGGCAAACGTCTTTGGTAGCTCTTCTGATTCTGATTCTGATTCTGAATACCATAAATCTGTGAATACTAAGCGCAAGAAAATACCACCTATCTTCGATGCAATAAAAAATAGTGATAGTCATAAACATGGGTGTGAAACTGAACAGGATGGAGAAGAGGATTATATGAAGTATTCAGCGAAGAATGATGGGAAAGACGGTGATGATGAACCTAACCCGAGAAGGTTTGAAGGAATGAAATATGATGAAGTTCAACAGTTCAAACGGGAAGAAGCTTTAAAGCAGTCATTATTCACTGATAAATTTGCAAAAAAGTCGATTGGTCTCAGTATCATGGAAAAGATGGGATTCAAGGTTGGAGACTCGTTGGGTAGTAGTAAAATGGATAAGAGGGTATTGACAAAACCTATAGATGTACAGATCAAAACAAATAGGTTAGGAGTAGGAGCATCCAATAAAAATAATCAATTGGAACCGCAAGCCAAAGTAGATGTCCTGGAGTATAGAGAGCGTATTCAAAAATCAAAAGAAAATAGTAAGATTGGATTAATAACGAATAAGGCCATGAAGCTTTGCTTCGAATTGAGCGGGGATTCTGAAGAGTATTACAACGATAAAGAAATTTTCAAACCTCAAGAAGTCAACATACTCTGGAGGCCCTATGTAATAGATATGATAGAAAAGGATCTGGCTAAGATGTTTAAACAAAAAGTTATAAGAATAGATGAAGATAAAGAGTCTGTATCCGGACAACCGGCAACTTCGAATAAAGAAGAAACTGATAAAGAATATGAGCTATATCTACTTTCTGAACCCTTGGATAAACTAGAGAAACTATTAAACTATATGAGGGATAATTATAATTATTGTTTTTACTGTGGGTTCACATATAAGAATCAGGGAGACTTAATTGAAAATTGTCCAGGTGTGTACGAAGAAGATCATTTAGATCTATAATATTTTATTAGATGCACATGTTTATATATATATTTATTCGATTAAAATGCTGCGGAATCAAGTAGTTCATCTCTCTGTAATTTGCCACTAACATATATATCATTGAGTTTATTCGTAGAGATTGGTTCGCTCTCTTCTAGTATATTCTGGCGAACTTCAAGAGCTTGTTCCTTGGACAATTTATCGAATCTTATATTATGTTGAGAAAATAATCCATAATGTAAAGGAGCAGGCGATGCTTTGTTGTATGTCTTTGAATCATTTGGCATAAAATTGATCTTGGACAGTTCTGCATCGTCACTCTTACCCCAATTTACTACTATTCTGCAATCATTAACTATACTTCCATGCATAAATAATAAAGCAGTTTCAGCAGACGATCGGAGAAAGTATTTTATAATACCGGAATTGAAATCTGACGCTAATTTACAATACACGATGTTTCCAAAGGCTATGAAATGTAAGCATAATTCGTATTCGCTAAATTTTGATGACAATCCTTTTATTATTATAGTGGTATTATCTGGATCTGTGTGCGCGTTCAATGTTGGTTGTGATTGAACTATCTGGATATTGGACGGGACCGGTGTTTCAGTTTTAGACGTTAAATCCTGTCCCACCGCGTTGTTACTGCTACCTGCCGCCATACCAACCCGTATTGGTCTGTTTCCTGCAATAGCACCATTCATTTCATTCAAAGCTTTTTGTTGTGTAAAACTGGTGTTGAATCGAACAAATCCAAATCCCTTCGATAACTTGGTAACAGGATCAAACATGATTTTTGCCTGTTTAACTTGGTTAGGGTAAACTTTATTGAAACATTCAAATAGCATTGGCTCTGTTACATCAGATCCTAAGTCTCCTACAAAAATCGAATAATCGATGTGCGGCTTGCCCGCTGATTTGAAGCTATTTTCCTGAGGAGCTGAAGATCCACCACTTGCCCAGTTCAATTTGAAAACTTTTGTAGATCCTGGTATTTGTAGGCCATTCTTCAAAACTGCGGTTGAAACCGCTTTCTGGTTCGCAAAAGATACAAAGCAATAGCCAGCATTAGTCTTAGAGTTGGTAGAATCAAATTTATCTCTAATTATCTTGACTGCCACAGGAGTCTCTCCAAATGCGGACCATATCTTCTTTATAGCATTTTCATCCCACGATGGATCTAAATCGCCCATCCATAATTGGTTTTGGTTTTCCGATGAGTAATTACCCTGATCATACGAGTTCTGATAGTTATTTCTAGGTGGATAATCTTGATAATTGTTACTCCTGTTGTATGGCTTCCTTTGTTGTACTTGTGATTGGTATTGATTGGTGTTATATTTATTGTAATTAGCGTATCCGCCACTACTATAGCGGTTTCCACCGCCGTTATTATACTGGCGATAATCTCGCTGAGACTGGTATGATGAACCTCCACCTCTTGACCTATATCCTCCACCTGAATTATAATGTGACATTTGCTATAACTCTACCGATGGTTAATGTTGTGTGATATATCATATTTTTAATAGATGTGTTTTGTTATATGCAGGACCTAAAAGAAGTATATAATTACAGCTTATCATTATATCTCCTACTGGCATAATATTTTGGATTCATAAATTTGCTTTAGTTGGAGGTGACGTTTTGAAATCCATTCATGTTTCATACATTCTTTGATATTATATCTTTTAATGGGTTCTACTTCCACTAATTTTTTAATGAAATCTTTTGCGGCAGGACTTACATTTCGCCATTGATGTTGTTCAAAATTAAGTTTACCCAATTTAGCACTCTTTACCATGCCTATTTCATCCCCATCGCTGTAAAATGGTGAAATACCAGAAAGCATAATATGAATCATAACGCCGAGTGACCAAGTGTCACATTTATAGTCGTATCCCTCACCTTTAAGCCATGTTTTTGCGAATGAGTGTATGTTATTAGATTCATGTAGTCTCTTATCAAGCGTAAATATCTCCGGTGCACTGTATTCGACAGTACCAACTATTGTCTTTGTTCGTTGATTTAAGCGTTGTAATGATTTAGCAATACCAAAGTCGCAAAGGATAATTTTTGTACAGGGTATTGGAGCTTTAAGCAAAACATTATCCAATTTCAAATCTCGATGAATTACCTGAAGATGATTGTGCAAATAGTCTAAGGCTTGTAATAGTTGGAACACTATAAGAATTACCTCGTTTTCGGGAATTGCCTTAAGGCAATTTCCTTTTATAAGATAAGAAAATAAGTCTCCTCCACAAATCAAGTCTTCAAATATGTAGATATGATCATCAAGTAAAATGGTATCATGGACTTTAATAATATTTGGCTATGTTATTAGTTTTAGTTCAAAATAGAAACTAGACTTGTAAAAAATGTTATGGTACGTACGTGGTCTATTTGCAGTAATATTTCTGCTTCATTTTTAAACCGCTCCTGTCGCAAGGGCAGATTCTTCGAATTGCTCAACCCCTTTATTACTTTAACTGCAAAGTTGATCTTCTCATTCTTGTACTTCGCCACATAAACTGAGCCGAAAGAGCCTGAGCCCAAGATCCTGCTGCTTATAGTCCAATCCTTAATTGTACTTTCTCTTCTAGCAGGTTGCAGATATTGCGAACATTCAAAATCTCGAAACAGAAAGACTGCTACACATCTCACTTCAATGATATCTCCATCGTAGAGAAGAACTGTCAGGTTTCGCCCTATGGTCTGACCATTCACCAACATTCCATTGAGCGATAAATCACGTAAGTACACTAATGGTGCACTATCAGCATCGAACTTTATTCCCCAGATCATGAAGTGCACCAGTGATACAGTTGAATGTTGGAGAATCATTCTACAGGCCTTCTCTGCTCTTCCACCGGTAAGCATTTCTCCAATGCGTATAGGTATCAAACATCTATCGTCATCAATCTTCTCATTTCTTTTGTTTCTAGTAGACTCTTCTATAGGCTTAATTTCGCTTATGATCTCTTTAGTCTTATTCATAAATGCATTTACTTCTATATTTATTGAACTGCTTTCATATTTTGCCATAGAATACGATGTACTTTCTGGCGCTAGACTTCCACAGAATATTATACTCTTGTTATCTTCCACAAAGGAGTTTCTTAAATCTTCTTGTATGCTAACTAATTCTAAAGCTCCAGTTATATCTTCCATTTCTCTTATATTTTGGTTGTTTATATCCTTATTTCCACTGTTTCAAGAAGACATGATTATAATAGTTAGCGGTTAGCTTAGCTTTTTGGCAGCCAAAAATATACAAATGTCGTTTAATTAAAATGTCGGGACGACTTTTTGTGTGACGTGTGTTTACCGATGTAATCCTCATAAATTTCACTTCTGATTGGTATAAACGACTAGTAGAAGAGATATCTAGTTAAGTATACAAGCATCGTTTTGTTGATCATACTATATATTGAAGATGTTTTCGAGAATTGTGAAAAACAATGGGTCCTTAATGTCCAAGAGATTCCAATCGCAAGCTACAACTAGTGCTTCCACCAAGTCTGCTTTCAATAACAAATATAACTTCAACATAAACCCACCTCCAGTGCACACTTACTGGACGATGCGTAACAGTTCCGTTCTTCTTGCTTTTATTCCATTATACTTGGTTGTTGGATATGCCATCAAATACACCTCTTCAGGTCTTAGTGGCTACGAAGGATTGTATGCGTTTGCCGATTCAGAAAAGTCGCCTATGAAGGAGCTCAAGTTCGGTGAAGCTCAAGCATCCAAGAATTAAGCAATACGATCGCATATTACATACATGTCCACCTGGATGTGTCTACATGTTAAGACGTGGGATAGCTAGACATGATGCTTCAGCATCGCATGTCCCACATACCATAACAACATTTTTTCAGGACTTCAGGATTTACTACTTCTAGAACTCCATGTTTCCGATAATAGGACTTCCAATACACGATAGATAATTCCTCCCCTTGTAGCCATCATACAACATATGGGACCAATATATTAGCTTCATCTATATTGCTTATGTAATAGATTATGTAATTAATAATCCTGGTGGATTTTTTCTCGTTCGTTTCATTGGTTCACAACAAAGAACCATTAAACAGTTCTATTTAGTATAACAACTTTATTGCAAAGCAGGCTAATAAGACTACGAAAATGCTCTCTAGAATCGGTTTAAATGCCTCCAGATGCATTTCCCGCAGAAGTGTCAGATGCTTGACTACAAAGAACACAATCACTGACCATAGCACTGGCAGAGTTATCAAGTTGACTGACCCAAGTCGTCCAGAAATAGCAGACTACGATAATGTCAAGCCAGTTTTAGCACAAGACAAAGACCCATATGTTAAGTATGATGACCAACAAAATAGAAGAAACATCAATGACCCATTAAATATTGAAGAAGATTACTATGATATTTGGTCTCCAGACTATTTCCAATTTGTATCCGACAAGACTGCTCTCAAGCATAACGGTATATTTTTTTCACTCATCATTGGGTTTGGTACTGCTATATGGTACTTTGAATTAAACCCTGCCAAGCCAGCCATGCCTAGATCATATCCATTTGGTGGTTTGGCAAAGGATTTGGGTGCTGGTAGTAAAGAAGATGAATATTTCTACAGAGTTAAGCCAGACACCACTGCTGAAGAGGAGCTTGGATTCTTAGCTAATGACAACCAAATCCAGGAAAACAAGAAGGCTTATGAACAAGCTAACGCAGATTTTCTTAGAGATTAGACTCAATGAACCCTCGTTGAGCAATTGAACTTATAAACTTTGGTCGTACCCCATTAATGCTGATGTAATTATACTTATACATCCCTGGTATTTACATTAACGCATATTCTGTTAAATTCGTACTCAACAGATGTTTCTCTGATTTTGGTTATCATTATTAGTTTACCGCATAATCCATCAACTACATATGCTAGCCATTCCACTTTTCAATGGTTACCCTATATATTTGATACATTTGAATCATACATTGTTAGTTATTTGTATTGTAGAGATACTATTGTAGAGATTATTTCACTATATCGAAAATTATCACGTGATGTAAAATAAAATAATAATCTACGAATTCATCATAACATATATGAATCTGAATAGATTTGATAAAGTTCGTCAATATATTATAAGGTATCTTTCGTGTTAAAGGATAACCAATCGAGTCTTATAAACAATTATCGCATACTGCTTTGTCTAATAAAAAATGGCAAGAGGCGGAAATCGTCGAAGAAATAATTCAGTTATTTCTACTAAGAAACTAGAACCTTCTAATGAACTGGCAAAGGTTCTTGAAGTACCTCAGAAAAGAAAGCAAAAGGCAGAAATACCCAGTACTAATGGGAATGGTGTGATGAAGAATGATGTTAAGAAGCGCAAACTAGATAATGAACTCGATGAATCACAAGAGCATTTGGCACAGTTAATAACAGACTTCAATTTATCTGTGAACGAATTATTTCAACTTAAAGAATATAAAACAATAGCATATTGGAATCCGGATGATTTTTCTCGTGCCTCTTCGACGTCTCAGATGCCTGAAATATTTGATTTATTCTCGAAAGAACCCAAATATCAGTTAACCTGGGGAGATGATTCTAATGAACAAGACTTGAGTAATATTCCATTGCGACTTCAAAAAAAGATAATAAACGAAAGAGAGCAGAAACTTTTGGAGAAATTTCCTTTTAAAGAGAAAGTATTGAAAAGAAGTAGAGATCTTGAAATTGAATTGTTACAAAGTATTAAACACTCAAATAAGGCCCCAGAGAAGGCTCATAAAAAACATGCGCCACCGCTGAAGTCCCTTAAGGTCTTAAAGGAAAGTCAAAAGCCTATTAAGAAGAAGCAAGCTGTAAAACAGGAAGCCGAGAGTACTCAAGATAATCGAGATCAAGAATATACAAGTGATATGGAGGTGGGGACACACTATAAAGTTAAAGCTGTAAAATATTCAATTCCTCCCCCAATAGTAACTCATCCTTCTCATATCCCATCTTGGGTTCCTGATCCAAGTCATAACGAATCATCATTAAATTCTAAGGATAGCGAAATTATAGATTATCACCCAGACCCAATACAATTTATATCAAACTCAACAACAACATATACTAAACCAAACATCCAGACAAAGATTCAAACCTTTCTTGCAAATTATAAGTCTGCAATAATAGATGAAGCTAATTCTGGTGACTTCAATAATACACCACAGGAATATGAGAGGATCATGAGCCAACAAGAACAATTTATAAGGAAGCTATATGAAAAAACATCCATCGAAAAACGTCTTGAACTAAATGGGGATAAAATAGAAAGAAGGAAAACTGTCTTACCACACAGCTCGAATACTAAGCAAGCAGTGGATCCATTCAGATCCCATGGAGCTATTATTCCAAAAACACAAGGTATCACTATTCACTCTACTCATCATGATTACTTCTTGAGTCACGGTATGGCATTTTCAAGAATACATCTGCAAATGCGTAGACAGCATCAGTTAAGAACAAAAAAAATTGCGCAAATGATAGAACAGCATTTCAAGAAGAAGAAGGGTGAAAAGGAAAGATTAGCAAAGGAAAAAGAACAGAATCTTAAAAGAATTAGTAAAATGGCAGTTCAAGCAGTCAAGAAGAGATGGATTCAAGCTAGTAAAGTATATCGTTTCTTACAATTACAGAAAGAAGAAGAATTGAAAAAAATAAAAGGCAGAGAGCACTTAAGTCAAATGTTGGAACATTCTACACAGTTATTAGAAGCACAATTTAATAAGTCATCTAGAGATATCAGTGAGGTAGATACTGAAAATGAAAATAATGATTCTGAATCTGATGATCACTTAAGTTCCAGCTCAGATGAAAATTCTAATTCGGCTGAAAATACCAGAGATAACGTAAATATGGACGAGAATGATATGCAATTGACTGTTGAAGAACTTAGAGCAAAATATGCAGATATTGACCAGTCTATTGAACCATCGTCAAAAACTGTCTCATCTAATTCTTCCGACAAAGAATCAGATAGTGATGATGAGGATATCGATGTTGATAAGGGCCTTGTTGCATTGTATGGTGACAAACCTGTTCCTTTAAACTCTTCTTCAAACTTAGCTTCTATGGATTACACTAATGAACAAAAGGCTCTAATTGAAAAGTTTTCTAAAGAAGATGAAGGAATTAGTTCGGAATCTGCATCAGATGATAGCTTGGATGATGATTCAAGTAGCGAAAGTGATGAAGACAGTGATATTGATGGCTCCGATCAAAGACACCAGGACACTGCAAAATCCACTGGCTTGGCTGCGCTACTTGGCAATGGGCCTATGGATGACGATGACGAATCCAATGAGGATGTAAGTGCTGAAAGCGATGGAGACATTTCGAGCGATGAAAATATGTCAACAACTGATGAAGAAGATGAGCCAAAAACACCTAAATCTTCTGAAGATGCGAAGATAGATGAGAAAGACAATGAGCTGGACATTGTGGAAGAAGAAATCAACGGCTCGAAAGTAAGGGATGTTCCACTTCCACCATTGTTAAGAGGTACCTTAAGACCGTATCAGAAGCAAGGTTTGAATTGGCTAGCAAGTTTATACAATAATGGTACAAATGGTATCTTGGCCGATGAAATGGGTCTTGGTAAAACTATTCAAACTATATCATTGTTAGCTTATTTGGCTGCAGAGCATCATATTTGGGGGCCCCATTTAATTGTTGTTCCTACATCAGTTATGCTTAACTGGGAAATGGAATTCAAGAAATTTGCTCCTGGTTTTAAAGTTTTAACGTACTATGGATCTCCACAACAAAGAGCTCAAAAAAGAAAAGGGTGGAATAAACCAAATGCGTTTCATGTATGTATCACTTCATATCAATTAGTTGTTCATGATCATCAATCTTTTAAAAGGAGAAGATGGAGATACATGATTTTAGATGAAGCACATAATATCAAAAACTTTAGATCTGCTCGTTGGAGAGCTTTATTGAATTTTAATACTGAAAATAGATTATTATTGACCGGTACTCCATTACAAAACAACCTTATGGAATTGTGGTCTTTATTATACTTTTTAATGCCGTCTTCGAAAGTCAATCAGGCTATGCCTGATGGGTTTGCAAATTTGGAAGATTTTCAAACTTGGTTTGGAAGGCCTGTTGATAAAATATTAGAGAAGACGTCAGATGGGACTAGTTCAGATGTAATTGACGAGAATGATAAAGCTACCCAAAGGATGGATGAAGAAACAAAAAACACTGTAGCCAGGCTACACCAAGTGTTAAGACCTTATTTATTACGGCGTTTAAAAAAAGATGTTGAAAAGCAAATGCCAGGTAAATATGAGCACATTGTCTATTGTCGTCTCTCTAAGAGGCAAAGATACCTATATGATGACTTTATGTCTAGAGCTCAGACCAAAGAAACGTTAGCTTCAGGAAATTTTTTGTCCATCATCAATTGTTTGATGCAGTTGAGAAAAGTCTGTAATCATCCTGATTTATTTGAGGTTCGACCAATAGTTACATCCCTTGCTATGCCCAGATGTGTAGCAAACTCATTTTCATCTACTGATTCGACTGTGAGGAAATACTTAAATGATGATAGTTTCAAGGAGCAGATTTCTTTCAAGACTTTAAATTTGGATATTACAAGCATTGATCAGTCCAATTATTTTACATCTCGTTCCATCAGTAAATTGAAATCTTCCAAAGAATTAGATAAACAAGCCGATAAATTGAACGAATTAATATCAGCATCGAAGTACGATGAACCAAATTTGGACAACTTTTTGGAATATTATAAATTTATTAAAACAAATGAGCAAGTGGGTATTAGAGATAATCTCAGACATGCTTCATATTTGAATAGCTTGAGATGTGACAGAATTCCTCTACTTGGTGAATCTATTATCAAGTTTATTCAAACGGCAACTCAGCCAAAACAACCAATTACAGATGCTTATAATGAAATTGCTCTTTCAATACCCAAAAGAGTGGAAGTTATGGATGAAATAATAGAAAAATATTCAGTACTCACGCCAAGTGTTGTTACATTGGATATGAAGGATCAAATAATTCCTGTGTCAACACAACGTACAATTATGAATGAAGTTGCGAATAGCAATATTGATAATCCATTTCATAAATCCCAAGTAAAACTATCAATTGCATTCCCTGATAAATCATTGTTACAATTCGATTGCGGTAAATTGCAAAAGTTAGCAACATTATTGCAAGACTTGACTGCTAATGGGCATAGAGCTTTGATCTTTACACAGATGACAAAAGTTTTGGATATATTAGAGCAATTCTTAAACATACATGGTTATAGATATATGAGACTTGATGGGGCTACCAAAATTGAAGACCGTCAACTTTTGACTGAAAAATTCAACAGAGACTCGAAAATTCCAGTTTTTATTCTATCTACCAGATCTGGTGGTTTAGGTATCAACTTGACAGGTGCGGATACGGTTATTTTCTACGACTCTGATTGGAACCCTGCCATGGACAAGCAATGTCAAGATCGTTGTCACAGAATCGGTCAGAGTAGAGACGTCCACATTTACAGATTTGTTTCTGAGTACACTATCGAATCCAATATCTTACGTAAAGCAAACCAAAAAAGACAATTGGACAATGTGGTTATCCAAGAAGGTGAATTCACGACTGATTACTTTGGTAAATTCTCGGTTAAAGATTTGGTCAATGATGCGGAAGTAGCAGATATTCCCGACAAGCCACTTGAATCAACCTATGGTAACGTGGAAAACGTATTGGCTCAAGCTGAAGATGAAGATGATAGAGTAGCCGCAAACGCAGCTATGAAGGAAGTGGCTATTGACGATGAAGACTTCGACGAGGAATCAAAGGCTGCCACTAACACGGCAACTCCGTCCCAGACACCTGGCCCAGATGCTACTGGCCCTGGGGGTATTGATTCTACAGTAAAGATTAACAGTAAGACAGATGGCTTAGAAGATGTGGATTACGAAGATGGGGTTAACCATGTCGATGAATACATGTTAAGATTTATCGCTAACGGTTATTATTGGGACTGATAGTGTCATATCGCTGTAAATACAATATTTTTATAGACATTACCAATTGTATAATAGAATATTAATGACTTACTAGTAATTTCAAATCTGTAGGTATATTATATGAAAAGTCGTGTAAGTTACAATCTTCTATCCTCAATCTTTCATTCATATATTCGAATAAGTATGAATTTACTCGTATGCTGAAGCAATTGAATTAATTTAAGTAATAATATGTCATCTGGTATTCAAGCTTTGTTAAAAACTGAAAAGGACGCTGCCGAAATTGTCAATGAGGCTAGAAAGTATAGAACTAATCGTTTGAAGACAGCTAAGGCTGACGCACAAAGTGAAATTGACGAGTACAAGAAACAAAAGGAGACTGAATTAAAAAATTACGAGAAAGAACATGAAGGTTTGAATGAATCTATTGATAAGGATGCTGATGCTCAAGTTGAAAGTGAATTAGCAGCTATAAAGAGCAAATTCGACGAAAAGAAAAACTCTGTTGTGAAATTAATAGTTGATGCTGCTATCAATCCAACTCCTGAAATACACATCAACGCAGCCAAATGAACGCATTGAATCAGGATGTCATAAAATATTTGGTACTTGACTATTTTGTTTGTTTAGTTCACTCAATTGTTTTTGGTTTCCACCTCAAAGCATGGTAGAAATTTACTTTTACTTCTATTTTACGTTTAGTTAATATACACAGATTTTATTAATTTCAAGTATACAGATATTAAGCCAAGTGTTTAAGCGCCACCTTTGGCTAATTTTTTAAATGCTTTAATAATTTCCCATGATCTATTGTCATACCCAGCTGTATTTAATGCACTGACAAATCCCCAAGCTTTCTTATCGCTGTTAATAGGATAGTCGATTTCAGGTGGGATACTCGTAGCGATTCCCAACATTCTCAATATGGGTTTATCCATTACAATGGACTTGGCTACACATAATCCTGTAAGACCTTCTTCGCCTCCAAACTTACCGTAGCCTGATTTCTTAATACCTCCAAATGGTAATTGTGCTACATAATATGTAGCAAAATCATTAATCGCAACATTACCACTCTCCAATTTATTGGCAATTTCATTACATTGTTGAAAGTTTTTGCCAAATATAGAGTTTCCAAGACCAAACTCAGTTGCGTTTGATATGGCAACTGCTTCATCCGCATCAGTAGCCTTAATCATCGTTAGAATTGGGCCAAATACTTCTTCTTGAAATATTTTCATAGACTTGTCAACATCAACCAATAGTGTCGGTTCAAAATAATGGCCTTGAGGATAGTTTGGATGCTGATAAGGTTTTCCTCCATGAATCAAACGAGCCCCCTTGCTGACTGCATCCGAAATTAAATCCTCTAAATGTTGGAATCTATTGTCGGATATCATTGCTCCCAAATCTATTTCATCGAGTTGATCTATATCTGACCCGAGACGTAAATGCTTAATTCTTTCTGATAATATTTCAACTAAAGTCTCATATGATTTCGGTAAACAAATCACTCGTTCAATACCAATACAATTTTGGCCAACACTTTGAAACGTACCTCTCATAATAACAGATGATAAGGCTTTTAAATCGACTACATCATCTAAAACAATCAAGGAATCCTTTCCTCCTAATTCAACAACACAAGGGGTGAGTTCCTTAGCAGCTGACTCTACGACCTTATGAGCAACATTCTTTGATCCGATAAAAGTAATATGAGATAATCCAGGATGAGATGTCAAATAGTCAGCATCTTCAGGATAGCAGCAGCATAACTGTATTAAGTCCTCGCTTATATTTAGCAGCTTCAAGACCGTTTTTACCAAATCCACAAACCAAGTGGATGACCACAATACTTGTTCTGAGCATTTAATAACAATTGCATTACCAGTAAATAAAGAAGCAATCACTGGCCCCATTAAGTTGTGAAACGGATAGTTCCATGAAATTAAAGCAGCAACAACCCCCAATGGTTCATACCTAACTTCACCGTTCTTCATTAACCCAATTAGCAAGTTCGAAGGACCTGGACGCTGGGAGGGTTTCAATGCTTTTTCGCCATTTGCAATAATCCAATTCAATTTTTCTAAGGTAACCATAATTTCTCCCATCAGAGCATCCAATTTAGTCTTTCCACTATCACGACATGCAACTCGAGCAATATCTTCTTGATGGTCAATGATAAATCTACTAAGAGTCCTTAAAAGCTGTCTTCTTAAACTAAATGGTGATTTTGCCCATGTCTTCTGTGCCGCTTTAGCCTTGATAATTTGTTGGTTCATTTCTTCCTTCGTTGTAGCGGTAAATGTACCTAAATATTGACTAGTGGCTGGGCAGTAACTTTGGATTTTGTTTGGTTCGTTTGGTATTCTTACTGAAAGATTTGGTGGATATAATCTCTTACCTTTCCAATGGGCTTTTGCTTCATCTGGTATTGGGATTTCTATTTTTAATGGTTCCTCAAGCTTATTGTATTTATTGGGTCTAGTAGATATATATTTCGCATATATGTAATATAGTGTTGGTAAAATTACAAATATAAAGAATGTTGTAGATATCTGATATTGCCATTGCCATTCTTCGAATTTAAGGTCAATAGCTATCATTATCGGCTATAACTTTTGAAACTCTAATAGTTACTATTCTTCAGTCCGAATTTTCATCGAAACTTTCTTCAATTGTTCGATTGTTGGAACTTCGCGGCTCCAAAAATATTCGAGCAATCTTGCAGGCCAATTTTAGTTTATTCCACTATATAGTTATGACGCTATAAACTAAAACGTAAAAAAGAAACTAGTCTTGGTCGACATCTTCAGGTTGAACTTGTTGAGTTTCTTGTAATTGTAATTGTCTCAAAACCTCGGCGAAATCATCTTCTTCGGTTTGATTTTGTATGATTGAACCAATAACATTCTGGTCCACGTAGGTCAATAACGAATCAACAACCTGGTCTTGCTTAGTATTGACGCCAGTAAACTCATTATATTTAACTGTATTATTTTGGGGCGGTAATATATCATATTCATAAACATCTTCTCTTGCCCAAACAGATTCAGGAACTTTAGCCATAATTTTATTCTCGCCGGATAATATTGCAAATCTAATCAAATTAAATGGTATCTCTTTATTTGGGGTATCCGGTTTTTGAAAACTTGAAAAAAGGCCATATATCGAGGAAGCTAAGGATCCCTTTGACGAGTTTAATTTCTCTTCTTTAAACAATCTGATCAATTCGTCGTGTAAAAATTCCCTCTTAGATTGATCATTCCACATTATTCCAGCTCTAACCAAATAAGTCTCAGCAGCCAATAGTATTTCATCATTAATTGGAATCTCGTGTTCCTTGATTGGTATGTCGTGAGATAAACCGATTAGTTCTAGCAATTTATAGGCGACATATGGATATCTTTGGTATGCAACTTTCAACTGAGATTTAGCATTTTCAAAATCATCCAAATTCAAATATGCTAACACCGTAGAAAATGCTAACCCAGGAGTCAACCATTTTTCGTATGTAGTAGCAAGAGGAGATTTGGAGAATTTTATCAAATATTCATATTCCTCACTCATAATTGAATAATGATCCAAGAAATACCGAACTCCTAACGGATCTTCTGCTGGAGATAATGACAACAAAAGCTTACAATATGAAAGAGCGGTCATAAAAGTTGATCGTTCTCCCAAATTCATAATGTATCTAAACAAACATAGATAAAATTGTCTGTTCAAAAATGATTCATATGGCAAACGTACCAATCCAGTTTTACTTTCACTTAACAATTCATGAAAGTTCTTATGGAAGGTTCTATCAAAAACGAAGAGACACTTTTCAATCAAAGCATTGCTTGTTGATTTGTCACTTCCTTGCCTCAACAAAACCATCGCAACCTGTAGTAATGTCTCTGCATGATAAGGATACTGTTGTAATAAATGCATTAATGATTCGGGGTCCGGTGTCATCACCACCGATGCATAGAATCTTGAATTGGCTACCCTTTCTTGTGTGGTGTTTATTTTGTTGAATCTGAAATATTTTACACCTAAAGATAATTCCTTCTTTAATTTAAATTCCAAGTCTTCAAAATCAGCAGTATCTTCTTTATAATCTAAATAATTAATAATTTCATTAAACTTTAATTCCTCCATACTCATAGGCTTCTGTGTCGTAGGCAACCAGTCGTCTCTAATTCTTGTCAATAATAATTTCCTGGTTGTACCTGGAACTCCTCTACGATCCTTTCCACACCATCCTCTAGTGAGCTTTGCTAGCTTTTTAAATTGTTGTAATACTTCTGGAGAAATTGCTAGGGAAGTCGTTGTGTTAGCATCATCGATAGTTTCCATCGACAAATTACCAAATAAACCCCTAAACTCGTGGTCAGGATCTAAATTTCTAATGGATCCTATAGAAAGTAACGGTAATGATTGCTTTAATCTATTCGTGGTGAACTGCTTAAAATTTGAATCATAATTTGGTGCCGGTTCCAAGATTTCATCATATTCAGCTTCAAAATCATACTCATCTTCATCGACATCTTTGCTAATAGTAGAAGGGCCCTTAGACTTTCTAGCCTTTTCTTCGTCCTTCTTTTTTGCTTCTATCAATATTTGATCCAATTCCTCATCACTATCTAAAGGCTTTTTAGCAGGCTTCTTGTTCTTTTTCTTCTTTTTACTGGATTTCGATTTCTTAGGTGGCAAAGAAGACTTAGGTTCTTCTTTTCTTTCTTCTTTATCATCTTTTTCTATAGCCTCTTCCTCTTCCTCTTCCTCTTGTTCACTCTCATCGTTGTCATTCAATAACGCAAATGCATTGAAAGCCGTTTTTGGTCTGGACTCATATTCACTTTCCTCACTCTCTGAAACTTCTTGGGAATCACTGGCGAGATTCGATAAGCTTTCGTTTCTTTGCTTTTCTAATCTTTTCAATGCCCTCGAACTCATAATTGGTATATCTTTTTCAAAGCCTTATAATATTTTGGATTACTTTGTATCCAGATAGGTTTTTCATAAGTACTGCATTTAATTTTTAGAAGCAATAGCTTATTTTTGTGGATGCAAATTATTTCAAGCACATACAAATCTTGTTACTATAGATAATACGATATTAATCAAGAAAAAGCATAGGTAAATGTACAGCATGTATTCTAGCAGAAGCAACTCTTCTGTTGAAACACTAAACCCATTCATTAAAGCTCCAACAAAGTTCGATATAATACGGAATAGTTCTCATCCGCATCTTCCTAGAACTAGATCAGAACCAATTTCTAATATTGAGAAGCTAAGTATGATTGACATTGTCAAAGATGCAAAGACAGAACTGTTAGGATCATCCAGTATATCAAAGTTTTCACTGGACGGTGATTGTGAGTTTTCGCAAGTTCCAAAATTTCATGAAAAAAGTACAAATATAGATAATATTCAGGTTAAAAAAAGAGTTCGAAATAAAGTTTTAAATCTTCATAATACTACAACATTAACCAATTCTAAATCACCTTTTACATTTCCGAAAGATGCTTTTTGGATAATGGAAGACAAAAATCGAAGAGTTGAATTAAACGAAGTAAACAAATTTTGGGTTGCAGACTCGCATACAGACGAGAGAAATTCTTTAACAAGACTTCTGGAAGACTCCGATTACAGCAGGAATGAACAGGTTTTATCGCCCCAAGAGAGTACATACGCACTAACCACTTCAGATTATATTTCACCTATACCTGTATTGGCATTTTCTCCTCAAGACAAGCCAAATAATACCCAGAAATATAAGTTGCAAAAAGTATTAGAAGAGTTGCTTGAGAGTGAGGAGAATTACGTTGTTTCTTTAACTTTGCTACTCAATTACTATTTAGAACCCTTAGTTAGCGACAACAGCTATAGATGTGGGTTACCATTAATTATTATTAAGAATCTTTTATCTATATTAATAGAAAGTCACACGAATATGTTACAACAATTGAGATCATTATATCCTCGAAGTCATGACAGTGAAAACTCAATAGTCTATATTGCTACAGAAGTTGCAAAGAATATATTTGACATTGGAATTAATGTTCCCATATATGAAGAATATTGCAATGTTTATGAAAGTGTGTTGAAAATAATGAAGGATTCTAAGTATATGAATTCTAAATACAAGAAAGAGTCCAACCAAGCATGGGTTAAAGGCTGGAAAAACTACTTAGAAGCAACACAACCCATCTCTAAAAGGATGGATTTGTCTTTCATGTCATTAGTGCAAAAACCCATTTCTAGAGTCGCCAAGTATAGACTAATTATTGAATCATTATTGAAATACAGCGGAACAAACAGTTCCATTTATATGTACTGCAACTTAGTTAAATCCAAGCTAAGTGACTTGAATGATAATTCAAGAGGATTTATAATGAATGACAACAGCAATAGAATTAATAATTTATTGAACTTTGATGGTACTTCCTTTGGGATTGGGTTATCACTGGAGTTCTTTGGCAGATGCTTGTTGATCGGATCATTAACAGTAGTTTGGGTCGAAAATGATAATGAAAAGTCAGGCACAATGGGAGTATTCTTATATAAAAGTCATCTCATCATGAGCGATATTTCCATTAGGAAGAATGTGAAAAATGTTATTAAATTCATCATACCTTTGTCTGTTTGCAACCTTTTCAGCGACCCCAAAGAGTGTGATGGAGGTCTTTACTCAAAATACCCACATACTATGAAGGTATTATTTGAGCATCAGTTTTGCCAGTACGAAATTTTGATAATTTCCATTAATAAGACAGAACAAGAGATATGGCGCGATAATCTCGATACATTAATCAATCATGTCAATGGGCCTTTTAAATTGGGTTATACTTCCACAGATGGCGCCAAATTAATAATATTGTATCCAGAATGCATAATTCCATACGATGTTTCACTCTTAAAAGTATCAACCTATCGGAAGTTCAAAGATTATTGTTACTTTAAAACTCCTATATCTTTAAACGTCATGATTGAATTCCCTATCTCCCAAGAAACTAAGCAAAACAAATATGTTCTAATCGAAGAAGGAAATCAGCCTATGTTTTATCCTCAAGCATATTCGCATACAATTTTGATAGTAATCACTAAAATAGAACGAGCTACCGCAGAGTTGAACTTAGCATCTATGTGGAGTAAAGAATTACCTTTAATATTTCCCAAAATTCAAGGAAATAAGAATAAGCCAACGATAAAAAAAAGCTCCAGTTGGTCCCTGTTAAAAATGGGCATGGGGTCCTTTCGCGGACTAAGGACTTCTCATAGCTTCAGTGAGGGTATCAATTCATTAAGATTACAGACTCAAGATAATATAGAACAAAGCCATGAAGAATTTTCAAAGCTTGTACAAGACTCAAGAAAATTGAAAGCTGCAGTGACAATCGAGACAGACAAAACCACTTGTGATACCCCCGACTCGGAAATTAAGCGAATTAATTCAAAATCATATAAGTTTAAGAATGCAGTTCTAGGATTGTTTCAAATCTCCAGGTCTAGCTCGATAAAGATGACTACAGATTGATTAATAATAACTCTCTTTTATTGGTAAACCAGATTGTATATACTCGTTAAACATTAATGCTATATTTTGCCATTAGAATTAGTTGATTTAGTGATTGACAAATCCAGCACCAATTGAGTCATTTGTGGATGCGCCTCCTCTACCTAAATGAGTTCCGCTCTTATCAGATCCCTCTTTCAAGATTTTCTTGATGATTTCATCAATATCAGATTTGCCGAATTGCAGATTCAATTCTTGCTTGGATGCTTCATCTAATACACCTTCGTTACCACCTTGCCTATTGATGAAAACCTTGTAAATTCCCACAATATCAATCAATGGGATTGTGGTATCACCCTTCTTATACTTTTCAACTAAGCTAGTGTCTTCAATGAAGATAACGAAATCAGCTTCATCACCTTTGTAAAAGATTCTATGTGGTCCGGATCCTGCCATTTTGTTCTTAATCTATTTTTCTAAACTAATTGTTCTTAATAATTGATTTTACAATTTAATAGTAAATACGTAGCTATTTATACCATTGAACAATTGACCATAGCAAAATTAAATCGACGGGTAAATCACCACTATGTATTAATTACTTGCTATTGCTGCAAAGCGTGATTGTATGTTCTGTGTCGTGATTACGTAACCAACTCATCCAAGAATACGGAGCAGAATTGCCATATCGTTATTAAGGTGGCACAACCAAAGGCATTTTATTGCCATTGACGGATGTTGGTTCAATTGGTTATTCTAACTAGAGAGAATCGACGAAGAGCTACAGTCCAATAATATGAATTGTCAACGGTTCGGGAGTTACTGATCTGATGGAGAATCGTAACCTCTTGCGTATACTCCATTGGGCATTGAAGTGCTGACCGCACTAAATATGGCTTCAGCATAAACTCAATTGGAATGTGACGAGAGTGTACGTGATGCAGCAACCCAAGCATGATGACACTTATTATATCATCGCGCGAGCATACATGTACTATGATTGGTGATTTTTATTCATAGGATAAGTTGCATTAATA